>NC_139639.1:4914893-4952393 GCF_964638095.1 Poromitra crassiceps
ATCATTTTATTGCAGTCATCGCTGCTTTTATCGGTATGTTTACACCCGGGGAGACGCTCTCTACCCCCTCATTCCCATCGCCCCACTATCAATAATTCATTAAGGAGCCCGGGATAAAAAGGACATAAAGAAAAATATATGTATTGCCGGAGATCTGGGAGACGCGCCAACGGATCTGTCAGACACACTTATGGGGGAGAGGGGAGAATAATTCCTCCTGCACTGCTGTGAACCCCCCCACTTGTCCCTTTGGCTCTCGACTGGCTGCTCTGGCCTCGTGCGGTCGGTCGGTGTGGACGGGGCGCATTAAGAGCGGCCCACAGCAGGTGGACTGATCGGGGTTGGAAGTGACCCTCTGCTCTCAGCAGCACCGGAGCGTCAGGCGAACCCTCCGCCACTCTCTCTCTGCCCTTAATTGCTCAGTGAACCTGGCTGCAGCAGTGAGCCGCCTGACTTACTGCTCCCCCGGGAGTCTATTACGAAGGGCTCCGTCCAACTAATCGTCTCCTTTGTCCCCCGTCCTCCCTTTGTCTACACGTAGTGACAGGGCGTCCCTTGTCCTCCCTGCACAGTGTGTCTACACGTAGTGACAGGGTGTCCCCTGTCCTCCCTGCACAATGTGTCTACACGTAGTGACAGGGCGTCCCCTGTCCTCCCTCCACAGTTTGTCTACACATAGTGATAGGGTGTCCCCTGTCCTCCCTGCACAGTTTGTCTACACGTAGTGACAGGGTGTCCCCTGTCCTCCCTCCACAGTTTGTCTACACGTAGTGACAGGGTGTCCCCTGTCCTCCCTGCACAGTTTGTCTACACATAGTGACAGGGTGTCCCCTGTCCTCCCTCCACAGTTTGTCTACACGTAGTGACAGGGTGTCCCCTGTCCTCCCTGCACAGTTTGTCTACACGTAGTGACAGGGTGTCCCCTGTCCTCCCTGCACAGTTTGTCTACACGTAGTGACAGGGTGTCCCCTGTCCTCCCTGCACAGTTTGTCTACACATAGTGACAGGGTGTCCCCTGTCCTCCCTGCACAGTTTGTCTACACATAGTGACAGGGTGTCCCCTGTCCTCCCTGCACAGTTTGTCTACACGTAGTGACAGGGTGTCCCCTGTCCTCCCTGCACAGTTTGTCTACACGTAGTGACAGGGTGTCCCCTGTCCTCCCTGCACAGTGTGTCTACACGTAGTGACAGGGTGTCCCCTGTCCTCCCTGCACAGTGTGTCTACACATAGTGACAGGGCGTCCCCTGTCCTCCCTGCACAGTGTGTCTACACGTAGTGACAGGGCGTCCCCTGTCCTCCCTGCACAGTGTGTCTACACATAGTGACAGGGCGTCCCCTGTCCTCCCTGCACAGTGTGTCTACACATAGTGACAGGGTGTCCCCTGTCCTCCCTGCACAGTGTGTCTACACATAGTGACAGGGTGTCCCCTGTCCTCCCTGCACAGTGTGTCTACACATAGTGACAGGGTGTCCCCTGTCCTCCCTGCACAGTGTGTCTACACATAGTGACAGGGTGTCCCCTGTCCTCCCTGCACAGTGTGTCTACACGTAGTGACAGGGTGTCCCCTGTCCTCCCTGCACAGTTTGTCTACACGTAGTGACAGGGTGTCCCCTGTCCTCTCTGCACAGTTTGTCTACACATAGTGACAGGGTGTCCCCTGTCCTCCCTGCACAGTGTGTCTACACGTAGTGACAGGGTGTCCCCTGTCCTCCCTGCACAGTGTGTCTACACGTAGTGACAGGGTGTCCCCTGTCCTCCCTGCACAGTGTGTCTACACGTAGTGACAGGGTGTCCCCTCTCCTCCCTGCACAGTGTGTCTACACGTAGTGACAGGGTGTCCCCTGTCCTCCCTGCACAGTGTGTCTACACGTAGTGACAGGGTGTCCCCTGTCCTCCCTGCACAGTTTGTCTACACGTAGTGACAGGGCGTCCCCTGTCCTCCCTGCACAGTGTGTCTACACGTAGTGACAGGGCGTCCCCTGTCCTCCCTGCACAGTTTGTCTACACATAGTGACAGGGTGTCCCCTGTCCTCCCTGCACAGTGTGTCTACACGTAGTGACAGGGCGTCCCCTGTCCTCCCTGCACAGTGTGTCTACACGTAGTGACAGGGTGTCCCCTGTCCTCCCTGCACAGTGTGTCTACACATAGTGACAGGGCGTCCCCTGTCCTCCCTGCACAGTGTGTCTACACGTAGTGACAGGGCGTCCCCTGTCATCCCTGCACAGTGTGTCTACACATAGTGTCATGGCGGCCACGGTGATACGAGCACCATCACCTCTCCTCCCGCTCCCTGGTTCTCCATCAGTGATGAAAACATCACGCTGACTGGAGGTATGCAAACATGGGTTGCTTGCAGAGAGTATTTTCTCAATATATCACAGCATACAGTGCTTCTCCTGGTCAAACACCAAGAACAAGAATATTAACAAAATAATATCATATCGTCTCTTTTCTAACGTAATAATATTCAGTTTGGATGTTTAGATTACGAACATTAATCACATTCCAAAGCAGACCCGAGTGTTCTACTGGAAAAGGCACACTGGCAGGTTTTTAGCTTTAGTTTGATATGTTCTCCCTCTCTGAAAGCTACCATCCATACTCAAGGACTCTCGTCGAGGTAATTGAATTTATAAAGACTGCTGTTGGTCAAACTGTCCTTGTAAGATATGAAGAGCCTTTCCACTAAAAGGAACGGTGCTAATTAATCTTCTCTCTGCGAAGTTTAAAACGACCCCTTTGGAAAGGAGATAAAGTGCGATGAATGCTAAGGGGCATTTTCCTTGAAAGTAGAGCTGAGAATGTGACAAATCAGAGCGATTGTGTAATAAGTTTCTTCTGGATGTGGCCGAAGCGTCTCATCAGCATCATTAATATTTGAAGGTCATCATCCCCTGGAAGTAAATCAGAATGTTTAAGGTCAGAAGTGGTTAAGTAACGCGCCATCTTTTATTTACATACAGCCATGGTAGCTAATGGACAGGGAATAGGGTGATGCACCAAACGCAATCAAATAGTAAAGCTGCGACTGTAACGGCAACATTTAGAGCGCGCACGAAAAGAACATCTAAATGTCAATTATTCATTGAGTCATCCATCTATTTGCGAGCATGAACAGCTCTACCCCGAGAGCTGGAATCTAAAACAACCAAGACTGAAAACAACACTCTCTGCACAAAACAATATCATATTCATATAGGCCTATAGTACGGCTTTTACACCCAAAACAGCTTGACTGAAAATGTACTGTATATCTCTGGAAAATACCCCTAAATTCTACCATATTGTCTGGGAAGTCAGTATCCTAGTAATTGTCAAGAGACCCGTCCCTCAGCAGCTCCAGAGTGTGTTACTTGATGCAATATCGTTTTGAATCCTTCGTTGAATGTTTTGTGAGACTATTTCATCTACAGAGAAATTGAAAACACTGTCCAATACTAGAGTCCACGTGGTCTCGACTCGCAGACAATTGGAGATCTCCGCCTACCAATCGTCTGGGAAGTTTCCTGTCGCAAATAGTATTTTGAACGGCCGTGAGAAAGGCCGCTAACCAACCTACGGCCCTTTGTCAAGTTACGGAAATTACGCAAAATTACGCTCACCCGCCATTATCCTCCCTACTGAAACAAACTGGAGATAGAGCTTTTCAAAACCCGAGCAACGTTACGTCCATTATGTCCCATTGTGTCACCGCCCCTTCGGCACAAAGACTCTGGATTGGTTCTGCGATGTTTTTTTTTTGGTTAACTCTCAAATTATTTCCACCCAGTTTTAACAATGAGAAAGTTCTCAGTCTCTAGATGAGCGGACACGGATAGAAGACTGAGAACTGAGTCTATCGTCCATGCAAATATAATTCTGTTTTGGGTTAGATTTTTCTTTTAGTACTTGATGGTAGAAAAGGCCTTGGATAGACATATTTGAACTTTAACTTGGTGCTCAATCAAATTTAGAAAAATTCAATCACAACTCAAAAATGTGTCCTACCAAAAAAAAGACGAAGAACCCAGAAGACACAAAGATCAGACATTTGTAGCTTGGGTGCTTTATCTATGTGTGTAGTTCTGTAGTACAGTATCTGTACGTGCAAAAGCTAGTAGTATACACACACTGCACTGGGATGCTGCAGGAGAAACTGAGTCAACTGACATAAGAAAATGACATTCCACAACATCATAATATGCCTGCCAAATCGCAAAGTTTATCATGTGGTTTGACCACAGATTATAGATCAGTTCAGCTGTTTGGGTAAAGCTTCATAAATGCATCGCCCTAAGTGGGAAAACATATCCTATTTACTATGAATTCAAGTAACACCACTATTTCCAAAACAAGCTACTCCGGGTCTCATTCCATTCATCTCTGCGTTTCTCCCTCTCTGTGCATTCATTAAAAAAGTTTTGCAAAAAACAACTCGCTCACTTCACAGCACTGACTGTTTGCAGAGGCTGAGCAGAGGAAATAGACCTCATCTTCAAAGTGTCATCTCAAAGGCAGAGCCAAAGGCTTTTACTAAGTGAAGTAACGACATGATTTAAAAAAGTTGGACAGTTTGAGCCTGTCCTCACTGTGCAAGGCTCATTGAGCTGCTTTTAGGGACAGCCGTACAGAGTCGACTTGAAATTTGAAATGGGTCTCTCTCTCCACGCTATGGGAGAACCAGACTAAACCTAAGCATATAAGAACCCAAATAAACAAGAACCTGGTTCAGGAAAAAAAAGAATCAGCCAATAGAGATAGCTTTCTAGCCAGTGGCTGCCTCTTCAAAATCCAGACGAAAGAAGAACATTGTCTACTGCGCTGCACATAAAACAGAAAGGAGGAAAGAAGAAATGCATCCTTTCTGAAAACATCTCTTTAATGTGGTTGAACACAAAGTCAACTGTTTGAAGTTGCTCCTCACCTCCGATCAACAGATACTGTAGAGTGCACTGAGGTCACTCACAGACCTCAGCTGTGGTTTCAACATCTGCTCTTCTGCATGAGCTGTGAATCAGTATTTGGGGCATGATGACCATTTCAAACAATGGATATATTGACCCAGATGAAGGTGCTGGCATGTTTTAGGCATTGGTGAGTAAGATTAAATCATCATGCAGGGATATATTTCAAATATTTTGTTTCTTAATTTATTTGAGGGATAATGCACATGACTGTAAATGTGCCAGTGTCAGCCAGATGGTAACCGGAGCACCTGGATGAAACCCACCCGAACACGGGGAGAACATCCACAAACTCCACACAGAAAGGACCTGGGACGGACAAGGGGTTCGAACCCGGGACCATCTTGCTGTGAAGCGCTAAGCACTGAGCCACCGTGCCGTCTTTCTCTCTCTCCCCTTTACCTTCCCACCACCTCTCACTGCAATCAACGCTCTTCTACTTGTTCCTCTCCTCCTTCTCTCACATCATGTTCTCATGTTCTTAGCCTCATTATCATTGTAAGTTACTGACGGATAAATCCAAAATTTGATTTTTAGCACCTCTCCTTTAGTAAGAATACAGCTCACTTCTCCGAAAAGAGTCCCAGCATTCAATCACTACACTACAGCATTCTGCTTTCAGAAGATAGCCACTCACCCACACACACACCACTGGCACTCACCCACACACACTCACCCACACACACACACACACACACACACACACCGCACACGCACACACACACACACGCACACACACACACACACACACCGCACACGCACACACACACACACACACCCACACACACACACACACACACACACACACACCGCACACCGCACACCGACGGAGGAGAAAAATGATTTTTAGTTTTTAAATTAACTTGATGTCAACGGCAGCCTGAAGCCTGAAGGACAGTTTTGTTGAGGAGGAAATTGGCAAGTAATTAATGTCTGCTCTTATTGTACAGTACATGGTTGCATCTTTTCACTCCAGTCTGTGCAGCCAAGGGCGCTGTTGATCATGTCCACCAACGTGAAGTGCCTTTTGTGCTTCTGAATAGGCTTGTGCTTAGTATCAACAGTGTTCATTAAGAACTTTTCTTGTGCCATACATCACATCAGCGATGAATGGTTATGAGCAAGTTGCCATCCGTCCCTCTGTTTTTCAGCCCATCTCTATTGATCTTTTTTATCTCTCAATCTTTCTCCTCCCTCTCTCTCTCTCTCTCTCTCTCCTCTCAATCGTTCTCTCTCCCTCTCTTTGTCTCTCTCCCATCTCAGGATCAAAGAGGCAAGTCCATCTTAAAATAATGCATGTGTTTATCACCATCTCCTAAGAAGTGAATGATCTCTGAGCACTCTTACATTTCATGTGCACCAGAGAGCTGTTAGTATTCTGAAGCAGTGTGCAGAGATGGTTTACATGGAGAACGGTGTCAGAACACTAAGTAGGAGGTTCTGAGAAAATGACTTGCAGGAGATTCAGAAGCTTTTAGCTGGGTGACTTTTGTGAATTGGTTTTGAGCAGGGGGAGCACTGCCTGGCATCGCCTGTGGAGGGCAGCAGTTATCAGTGGGCAAAATCCATCTACTGCTGAATAGAATAGAATAGAATAGAATAGAATATTTGTTCAAATGGTCTACATAAGGGCTATTTAAAGCCCCTGGAAACCAAAAAGAAATGTGTTTTGAGTTCACCCCCCCTTCCTCACAAGCTGCACAACTTTTATAGCAGCAACATTATAGCAGTTTTATTTATTTTTTATTTGCAGGGTAGAGGCACTTCAGCCTGATTGTTCACGGAGCTTATTGGGCAATAAGTCTTGGGCATAACCACGCCCACTTCAAACCCAACAACAGTTAGAAGGTTATTGTGGATTTGTGTTTCCAGGGGCTTTAAAATATTGGTATTGCTACTTTTCATACTGGTTCCGCTCCTTCATACTTTAACATCTGTAGGTATGTGTATAAATACTATTATACTGTACATACATACCCCCATAATTCCCACTGTTACAGTCTACTTAACATGTTGAACTTGTTACCTGTATGTTCATATAACCCAAATGTGATTGTTTGTTATTATGTGTATTGCTTTTATTTAATTGTTTATTATGTTTATATTCTAGTTGTGTCTCTTCCCTGCTGTATCCTGTTACCTTTGCTGCTGCAACGGCACACAGGGGTGAATACAGTTCCGTCTTAATCTTAATTTGAATGTGTTAATCTGAATGCACTGATCTTGATAATCACTGACTGGTGTAAGTGGATAAATAATCTGGGGAAAACAAAGCATCCTTTGTGACAGCTTCAGCAGAGCCCAGCAGATCTCCGGCTGCGATGGAGTTCAAAGCACGGTGAGATGGCTGGGTGATGTGATCTTGTCTTTGACTTCCAGTAAGAATCCGAGCTGACGCATTTTTGTTCAAACTGGAGGAGACGACCTATTGACTGAGGCAGAAGATTTGCAGAGTCGCATTAGTCTAAGTGACAAGATATAAAAGAACGGATCATTTTTCCAGATAACCCCGAAAGGCTGAACCCACTTCATTTTGGAAATGAATTGCTCAACTCTTTTAACGAGTGAAACGTTTCTTGCTACTAGAAAGAGTACACAGCAGTAGCGAAAAAGGCTATTTCTTTCTTTTTTCAATATTTAATTTCCCCAATTTTTCAGAACACAAACAACGTGGTGCTACCAGCCGCGTAAGGTGCTTATGTGCTTGTAAGAGATGTTGTACATGGGATCCCACGCAAGCGTTCTATGAGAACCCAGCCGGGCGAGTCTCACACGTCACCCCTAACCTCATCAAGGTAGGCCAGAAACGGCTCCCAGATGAGTTGAAAATCTCTCGAGTGGAGTTAGTCCTCAGGAACCCGAGTGTCGAAATAGGCTATTTCTGACTTGGATTGATAAGGTTGTATTAAATTCCGTGACATCAAGCACTTTCTACGTTTAGATGTACCTGAGTCGTCCGAAAACGTATGTCAAAGCATGGTTAAATGCGGAGGAGTTGAACTCAGGACGACTTAGTTAGGCCTACAGTACCTCTGGTAACGGACAACATTAAGTTCATTCATAATAAACTAATAATACCGACACAGTATATCAGACTTCCATTTGAGCTACAGCGTCAAGAATACTCGAGCAATACAAGTGTTTAAAAGTGAAAGTCTTCAGTGCTGTATTGAGTGGAGGCAGTGAGCAGTGTTGGAAGAGATTGTCAAAAAGGGCCTTTGAGAATAATTTGCTGGCAGGAGCAGAGTTAAAGACATCCAAGTAGACGAGTGCACAGAGGCTGTGAGAAGGGTTTGGCAACAGCATATAAAAAACAACAACAACCATATGGTCAGATACAAACATTTCTTTCAGTTCAAAGTTAATTGAGGTGAATCCAAATGACAAAACTGTCAAGGAGGAGCTGTCCTTTTAAACGAGGAGGTTTTCTAAAAGACTTGATAACGTTCATAAAATGAGATGCGAAACCGTTGCTCAGTGAATAAACGTGGATGTTAAAATCCCCAAGGATTTGAATTTAATTGATTCCTGGCATAATCAAGGCCGTGTACAACTGTATCTCTGAGAAATCACTGGCTGTTCAGCCTTCACTGTTTAGCTGTGGGCTTTCTACACACGAGGACACGCAACATAAGGGTCTTGCCATTAATTAAGAAGCTCGTTGACTCAAATGAGAAGTTAACAAATGAGAGAGAAGAGCATTTGAAATCAATTCTAGTGGAGAGCTGCAAGTCCACCACCATGACCAGAGAACCTTGGAAGGTATGAAAGTAAATCGGGAGAGTGGATTTAATAAATGGGGGCAAGGACTCCCTCACTCAGCCACATTTCAATTATCAAAAGTCTAGTGAATTGGGCGAATATGAGATATTCACATATTCAGTAATCCAAAGTTGACAGGACTAACATTCAAGTAAGTAAAGTAAGTACAACTGTATTTATATAGCGGCCTTCACAGCACAAATGCACAGAGTGCTTTACATAGGTCAGAAAAGCAAGGCAAGAAAAGCAATTATAACTAGAATTAATTATTATAATTAAACAAGAGATTTGAATGAGGTTATTTCTAATGGACAGCAGAGTTCACAACACATCTTATCTTAGCACTAATCGCTTTGGATAAAAGAGGTCGGTGGTTCGATTCCCGCCTCCTCCAGTCTGCGTGTCGAAGTGTCCTTGGGCAAGATACTGAACCCCAAATTGCTCCCGATGGTGTGCCAGCACCCTGCGTGGTAACCTGCCGCCATCGGTGTGTGAATGGGTGAATGTACCTACTGACTGTAAAGTGCTTTGGATAAAAGCGCTATATAAATGCAGGCCATTTACCATTTTACCATTTTACCACTAGGAGGTCTCCCAGATAGCACTAAAAGTTCAGAGCTAACACTTTCCTCTTAAAACCTATTCATGAAGTGGACCCATTTTTAAAGTAGGAATGGGGACAAATCTTAACCCATTGATACCTGATGCAGCATTTGCGTGTATATCCCTAATTTGTGTGTGTGTATCCCTTTAAGACCGCGAACCACGTCTTAAAGGGATACACACACAAATGCTGCATCAGGTATCAATGGGTTAAGATAATGTGGAGGAAAAATATCCACTGCAATGTCCTGCTGATTCATCAATAATGAGATATCCGTTTTAAATGTTCATACGAGGTTTTCTTTATTTCCACAATCATCTCTCCGTGCACGGAGGTCTCCTCTTGTCTACATTTGACAATGCAAGAGCCCCACATTATTGTTTACTTCACATCATATACTGAAACTCAGGTACCCGCCCCTCTCCGTGGAGGGCATTTCTTTCCATTCATCCATGTAGCTAATCTGATGTTCACTAGAATACATAACAAATCCAGTCTATAGTCACAACAAGACACAGGTTCCCACAGGAACCTCAATTCCCATAGACACTTCCCAAAACAAGACATATGTTCTCACAGAACAGCAATCCTCTGCATTGCTAAAAAACACAGTTCACTAAATACAGCATGGAATTGCCATAGCTAATAACTAATCAATCAATAAGCATTTGATCAATAATTTTCCATGACAATAAGAGAAAGGGCGGGGTTGACCTCGTTGCTATCTGATGTCATGTTTCATGAAACAGTTATTGATCAGGCGTCCGGGTATTGCAGAGGTAGAATCCCTGCCTACCAACATGAGTGAGGGTTGCAGGTTGGAACCCCTGTGTTGCCTCCGGCTTGGTCGGGCATCCATACAGGCACAATTGGCCACGTCTGCGGGTGGGAAGTCGGATTAAGGGTACTAGAAATATTATGCGCTGACGATGCACGTTTGAACAATTATGCCCCCTCCACCTTATTATATAGCAGTGAGATGTGTCCTAGTTGCTGCATTTTAGGATTGTTTGTGATTTGGTCTTTTTGCTGAATTAAGAATCCTCTTGAATAGGCTACTGCAAATTTTTCACACATTTTAGGAGCTGGTTTTAGCGCTAAAACGCTTTGTGAAATACTCTTCGATACAAGACGCAGGAATCCTAAAATTAGGACTGACACCCCCATTATTTTCGAATAGTTTCTCCTAAATCAGCAAGTTGGCGGGCTAATACTTTTAGCCTTAAGAGGTCTGGTGAATACGGCCCCTGGGGATGGAGACAGTGATGGAGTGCATACAGTTTTGTGGTAGAGGGATGAGAGTATCGATCTGAGACGCGTTACAAGGGAAACAGTGAAAGTTGGAGGGACAACACGGTGGGGGCAGGTGGGTGTCACGCACCGCAGAGCTGCGGCTAATCGATGTGGAGCTGGTGGAGTCGTGTCGTGTAGATTAGTGGAAAAGCAGGGGCATTGTATTGTGCGCGGGGCAGCGGGGGTACAGGCTGGCTAGATTGGCAGGGCCGACGGGTCAGGAGAACAGAGCTGCTGGAGGGGAGCGTGTGGACCAGGCGTGGGATGAGTTAGTGAGCTCTGATAGATGGAGGACTGCAGGCTGGGAGAAAGGAACGGGGGCGGGCGGGGTGTCTTCCAGAGTTGGTGAGAGTGGGGGGGCAGGAGGTGGGCAGCAAGGGGAGCGAAGAGCCGTTTGTGTGGAAATGGTGGTTGAACACACAAAGTAACACGGTAGAACTAGTGTCTTTTAGAGCAGTGGTTCTCAAATGGGGGTCCGTGGCACTTTGCCAGGGGGTCCGCGAAAAGTTTTCAGGAAAATAAAAATAAAAACTTTTTTGTAAAAGCTTCGTAGTTCAATGAAAATATTTTATGCTTTAAATCTAAAATGGTTCATGGATTACATTCTAATCTAACAAACCTATCAATTTAAAAGTCAAGCACGTTACCGTGGAAACAATTAAGCTTAGCCCAAAATCACAAATCAGAATGAGGGGGTCCCCGGTATATTTTCTATCTTGTAAGGGGTCCTTGGCTGAAAAACATTTGAGAACCTCTGCTCTAGAGAGAGAGTGGCGTCAGCGGAGGACCAAAATGCGTGACTCATTAGCCAATGAACAGCCAGGAAGGGGTATCTCGCGCTACTTTTGAATGCTAAAATAAAGCTGATAATGTACAATTTGATTCTAAAAAATAAAAATAAACTTTCAAAGTACAACACAAACTGTCCATTTTGCTGCAACTCCACAGTGCTGCTTAATCCAGGACCTTACTTCCTGGAACTCTTGAGAGTAAAAAAAACTGGTCCATTGGAGTGAATGGAGATGTCGCGACTCTTCTATATACACGTCTCTGAGTAAAACCACAGCACTACGGAGGCCTAACAAGGACAAACATTGCAAAGACCCATGTATAAAGGCTAACAGCTAGCTAAGCTACACGTACCTACGGAGAAGTGTTGCTGGTTACCAGTCTTGCTTTGCCAGAACTGTCTCCTGCTGAAGGTTACATCTCCCACAATGACAAGTGTCGCTTCATCGATTCTGCCGTTAAGATGATTTTATTGAGGAATGGGAGGGGGTGAGGAATGCTGTTAAATAGCGAGGGCATAACAAGCTAGTTGAAGAATGGAAATTCATTGCAGAGTGTAATTTGAAAAACAAGCTTTATAGAAGAGGTGAGAATAGGCAAAGTGAACGTCACTTCCTGCTTCAGCACTGTACCAGAGATTTTCTTCCACAATTTATCTTCCCCATAGACATTTTGTAAAATGCTTATAAAAATAGTTTTACTTGGTCAAACCAAACGGTTCAGCTATATTTAGAATCGGGAGAGACCATAGAACATTTCACTCAGACCAAAACTTAAAAAAACGTTATTTTCTTTAAACCTGCATTTTTTTTTTAACGTTTTGGTCCTAGTGAAATATTATGCGGTCTCTCCTGTTTCTAAATATATCTCTACCGTTTGGTTTGAACAAAGTAAAACAAAAATAAATGGCGGATGGAAATCTCTGGTACAATGCTGAAGCAGGAAGTGACGTTCCACTTTGGCTCTCTATAGCATCACAAATGGCCCGTGTGTGTGTGTGTGTGTGTCTGATATCGCTTAGCGCATGTTTCAGCGATTTCTCTAATCACGTCAGTGGGAAAGAATCTTGGGCTCCTGGGTAGCAGCAGTAGCCTGAAGGCATGGAAAAGCAGACTCGTGGCCATAAGGTAGCAAATACCTGGACCTGCTGGGGGAATCTGTGAATGCCTAATGCCATTACCATTACCAGCAATTACCATTGAGTTGCCCTTGAACAAGGCACTTAACCTGGAAGTGGTCCAGTGCAGCTGCTTAGTGACAAACAGTGGAAGACTGTGGTTGAACTGGGCAGCTCCCAGATGTGAATGAATTCATGCAACTATGCATGTGAAGCAGCAGATGGTGCTGCAAAAAAGCCTGTAGCAAACTGTACTAAGATGGAAAATAAAACAAATAAGTCACATTAACACGTTAAGTGCCATAGCCAAGATTACTCGTCTTACATAATCCAACGCTTGAGTGCCAGAGCCGAGATATCTCGTCTTACATAAACATTTTTTTTTTTTGACGGTGGGACATCAATCAACAACTTTTACATCTTCGAGATCACTATTGGAGCAAGAGAATGTGTATAATCTATTTTACCGACCCACTAAGTGTTGACAGTGCTCCCCCAGACGAGCGAAATCAAAGAAAAAACTGCCGCGGGAGCAAGCCATTCAAGGAAATGGCGAGGCGATTTTACAGTAATCCATTCCACACTTGTCTTGCCCGAGAGCGGCCGCGCGCAGGCAGCAGCACACAGAGAGCGGAGAGCGATTTGCAAAATAGATTATAGGTGAAACACACTTTGAAACACCTCAGAAAGGCCAGAATCAACATCTGCCCATCGCCCACGCATTCCCCGGCCCATCTTGACTCGCACAAGGAGCGTCCGCACGCAGGCAAGCAGGCAGGCAGGCACGCAGGCAGGCAGGCAGGCAGCAGCAACGCGCTTCTGACACGCCCGCTGTAGAGCCAGGAGGAAGGAGGAGAAGACACACGGAGGGAGGAGTTTGAATGAGAGGGGTGTTTCCTGTTGTTATGGAGGAAATTACTGTTCAAAACTATTGTTTAGAATGTCTGACGGTCTTACTGATGCCAAAAATGAATGGTTAAAGTGAGTGTTCTATCGAATTTCACAAAAAGCCATTTATCTCTGAATAAATTTCCAGACGCTGAAACCATGCTGTACTCAACGGCTAATATCTACATAACTACTAACTCTGCAAACTAACTCTTTTAGACAGAGAAAGCACACATTCTATTAGTTATTTTTAGATGATTGGTGTTCATGAATTCTTAACAGAAAATAATCCTCGGCTCTTGTAAAATGAGCCAGAATCCTCAAAAAAAAACCTGGCACAACTTACCTACAGGATGAAAAAATGGCTGGCACTCAATGTGTTAACATAAATTCCCTTGTACACCAAGACATGCCCTTAATATATACATACGTAAGATATACATTCTGTAAAAAAAGTTTTCTAAAAACGGAACAAAGGTTATATCGGTGCATTGTATAAAACAATAATTCAATTCTGAAATGAAACATAATTCTCACTTCATCGGAAAGTTGAGCCTGTCTGCTGCAGAAGTTCCACCACAGTATCGGAGTAATCATGGAGTGCCGAAGCAGACACGGTGTCAGCTTCGGCTCCTCCTGAGGGAGCGTCTCTTTATTTCCCAGAGTGCAGTTTGTAAAGGAAATTGGTTTATACTTATGAGCCATTGATCCCGCAGAGAACAGTCCAGTTTGTCATTCAGCAGCAGGTCCCTCAGACAGAGCAGACAGAAGCAGAGAGAGCGAGAGAGGGCAAAGACCAGGGAGAGATGGATCCAGATAAGATGAATCCAGCAGCACTATCCATGTACTGTACTCTTAACCCATGGATACCTGATGCAGCATTTGTGTGTGTATCCCTTTAAGACCGCGGACCGCGTTAACGCACACAAATGAGGGATATACACGCAAATGCTGCATCAGGTATCAATGGGTTAAGGACATACTGTTAGAGGGGATACGAATGCTAAAGCGTTTAGCAGCAACTCGGAATACATTGGATTAGAAGCTCATAGGTCAAGGTCTTAACTATTTGGCCAATGTCTGAAGACAAGGAAGCAACTTAACCAATCCTGTTACGGTTCATGTACTGTAACTCACCAAAAAAGCCACTCTCCAATCGCGTTGCTTATTGCATTCAAACATTGCATCCACTGAAAATGTATACATTGCATGCCAGAATGCTCGTTTAATCGAGTCTTTTATTCATCATTCTACTGTAGGCTATATCAGAGATTCCTAAAGTGGCTTTTGGGTATTTTGTCTCAATTTGTGTGGACGGATGGTTAATTTGCCGTATGTCCAAGTTCACTTGTTTGTTTAAATTTGCCCAATAAACATACAATTTAAACAAACTAACACTTTGACTAATACTTTGGCCCATGCGTATAGATTTACACACAAACGGCAGGCAGCTCTGATGGCAAAACATTGAAATGAGCTGTTCTAATGACACTTTATAAAAATCAATTATTTACGCTCTATGTGAAATTACACAGGCTTCTAACGATCACAACCTCGAGGCATTAATCACACAGGCTTCTTCTAACGATCACATCAAGACCTTCATCGTTTGTTTGTTGCTGTGTAGTCTAACTGCCATCTAGCAAACCCAAAACGCCTCTCGCTCCCTATCTGCAGTGAACTTTCACCACGGCTCATCATTTGCGTGTCCCAGTTATTATAATAGCGACAAATTAAAGGTGTTAAGCAATTGGACCCCCTGTCACAGGGTTATAAAAGAGATCGCAATGATGGTGTGTGATGATGATGATGATGATGCGTTGGGGACACAGACATCATCATCGTCAGCCATATTGTCTGATGCCTCGAGTCAGAAAATTAGAATAAAACACTTGTCTTAAGGCCTTGGCCACACTGATCCGTCAGAAAATGGAAAGAACAGATAGACGGATAGATTTATGTCCGTTGCATGTACAAGTAACCTACTTGTACAGCAGGTGGCGGTAAGCACCTTGAAGGTGTCAGCGACCCGCCTATAAACCGAGAGAAGAAGAAAGCTGGCGTCAGCTAGCTGTTAGCTCTGTGCGCTACGTTACTTATGTGGCAATAAAATGCCACCGAATGACCAGATTAGATGGTGAAATCAGACGGTGACACTGACTATCACGTTGTACAACAGCGGGATGGTGTACACAGCATTAATTATAGCCTCCTTCACCGCCTCGGCCGCCATCTTCTTTGAAAAGTTGAAACAAATCTGGGAACGCCTCCTCTCGAGACCTTGACTCTGATTGGCTAAACGGACAGTGACTATCCGACCATCCGACCATCCGATATGTCCATTCAGAAAAAGTTCATCCCTCTTCAACTTTCTGTCCATCAAAACGTATGCAGATTTTCTGGATACGTACGCTTCTGAATGCTCCACGGACAGTCGGACAGCTGTCATTGAAAATGAATGGAAGTGAACAGAGAAATGAACGCACACGGACAGACACCACGGATCAGTGTGGCCAAGGCCTAAGTCTGCTACAGTATACAGTGGTTTTTCCTTTACCTTCTTTCTGGCTCAGTGCCGCTAATAAAGGTTTCCCCTATAGAGAGCCAAAGTGGAACGTCACTTTCCTGCTTCAGCACTGTACCAGAGATTTTCATCCACCATTTATTTTCGCATAGACATTTCATAAAATGCTTATAAAAAATAGTTTCACTTGTTCAAACCAAACAGTTCAGCTATATTTAGAAACGGGAGAGATCGCATAACATTTCGCTCGGAAACAAAACGTAAAAGAAACGTGGGTTTAAAGAAAATATTTTTTCTATGTAGTTTTTTTAAGTTTTGGTCCGAGTGAAATGTTCTATGGTCTCTCCCGATTCTAAATATATCTGAACCGTTTGGTTTGACGAAGTTAAACTATTTTTATAAGCATTTTACGAAATGTCTATGGGAAAATAAACTGCGGAAGAAAATCTCTGGTACAGTGCTGAAGCAGGAAGTGACGTTCACTTTGCCTCTCTATTATTGAGGTGAGATGTCCATCAAGAGGAGAGTGCTCCGGCATCCCCTTGCCCCCGGCAGTGGCTCTGACACGTTTAAATCGGACCGTTTCTTTTTTTATTCCTGGACAAATGATCTGTCTGAGGGAGCTGGCAGCAGTACCCGCTGCTGACACATGGGGGACGTTTTTGGTTGGTGACACCTGAATCAAGGTCACCTGACTAAACCACACTGTAGCTCTCACCTCACTTTCCCAACCAGCGCTCTACACTCGTGCCGACTGCCAATTTTCTCTCACACAGACAATGGAATGCCGAGCACAATGATATCAATATTTATGAAGGGGATTTCATTACGCTGATTATGGGGGGTGGGAGGACGTGACGGGAGGACTCATTCACATGTGCAAAATGTCAAGTTCGCGTTATAAAGGGAGACTTGTGTGAGGGAAAGTGTACGCACAGTTTTATAACAAAAGACTAGGTCAAAACCATAGACTGTACATAATATCGTCAAAACCTAGTACAGTATATGGCTCCGTTGTTGCGGTCCAGCCAAAAATGTTTTTTATTATTTTCCCCCCGTACCCGCACCACTTTTTCCTGTTTTGTACATACGTGACCTTTTAGTGTGGAATCAACGCAGTTTTCTAAATGAGGGCCTAGGACCTGAACTGAACTTTTTTTTTATGTGCATGTTTTTGTATCGGGGGGTTCCTACCTGGTGGAAACCCCAGGGGAGCACAGGGGGGAACATGCAAACTCCACACAGAAAGGCCCTTTTTGACGTGGGGCCGTAGGCGCTGAGCGAGGACATGGTGGATGGGGACACACCCTCAGCACCCACAGCATCCCAGGCGGGAATCGAACCCAGGACCTTCTTGCTGTGAGGCGACAGCACTACCACTGCGCCACCGTGCCACCTGAACTGAAGTGTTACGACGACCTCGCTCGGACACCACGGAAGTGGCCGGGTGGCTTAATTTTAATCTTTTGTGTGTCTATTGCTCTTGTGGTCCTCATGCATGGACAGGCAGCTAAGAAACTGTGTCTACCCCAATGTACTAACTACACCCTATAGGATAAACCTGTCTACTGATATCTTCGATTTTTCTACTTTGTTACTGATGAAGGAACTTGACATGGTTTTATTTCCAAAGGGTGTGCCGCCTCTCAGAAGACAAGATTGTCGGGCTGGTGATGCCCATCCTCCATTATCTGCTTGCACGATATGTCTTATTACATATTCAAGTGTCAGAAGAGCAGTTCATGCTAATGGCAGTAATTACACAGAAATGAAAAGCTATCCGAGTGAAAGAGTTCAGATGAGCGGGGATCTGATTGAAATAGGTGCTTGACACACAAATCAACATATCTCTCTGCTGTGTGTGAGACGTTCTTAACCACACGGTGTCGGCGCTGTCAGTCTTTTAACCGCGGTGTCGTCGCGTCGATGTCAGGCTTTTCAGCGACAGAGAGTTGAGAGACGGCGAGTAGTTTGACATTTCCATAATCTTACAGGAAGTGTGAATTTGACCTTGCGCGTTACTTAATACCCACCACAGCTCAGCACTCAAAAGGACTCTTATCTCTCCGCTGCGATATGAAATTCATAAGAAGGGGGATGTGGATCCATCCTTCTTGCTATGGAAATCCTACGTTTTGGAAACTATCCGCTCGATATTTGATCGTATAATAGTGAATTCAGAGTGGCCAGAATTATGCTCCGTTGATAGTCGGGAGCTCTTCCATTGAGCTGTGGTAGAGGCAAGTCAAAACAAGCCCGCGCATCTTTATTATTTTAAAACCTTACCTTTTTGCAGAGCTATTCACTTAATATGTTATTCATATGTAGCACCGCCCACTTGACCCAGTTGTGTTATGACTTCCTGTTCAAAACGCCATCTGTTTTACCTGCTCACTAGTACTGTACTGTCACAGGAAGTGTCAACACAATAGGAAGTAACTGGCTGCCCCCTGCTGTGTCGGAACATAAAGCGAATAGAGAGCCAAAGTGGAACGTCACTTCCTGCTTCAGCACTGTACCAGAGAGTTTCCATCCGCCATTTATTTTCCCATAGACATTTCCTAAAATGCTTATAAAAATAGTTTTACGGGTTCAAACCAAACAGTACAGATATATTTAGAAACAGGAGCGATCGCATAACATTTCGCTTGGAGCAATCTCTGGTACAGTGCTGAAGCAGGAAGTAGGCGGTCACTTTGCCCTCTCTATTCAAGAAAATTCTTTATTTTGGAAGAGAGAGAGGGAAAAAACAATACGGTAATATTCAGCAATATTCATTCAACTCCAGCTCAAATGAGCTGAGTGAAGCATCACCACAAACCATTTCCAATGCGACCATTACTTATTCCTTTTAGTCGCTTTGAATATTTGATATATGACTGTTTTGGGTCATAGGGGGAGTTTATGGTATTTATAACCAGCATCCATCCACTTGGGACTTGAGCAGGCAGGGAGCTCATTATAATAAAGAACAAAAAAATATTTCAATGCATTTGTGTATATCATGGGTAATTGGAGTTGAAGATACCTTTTACTGTCACTGGTTTGAACTTTGACCCTGGCATTTCCAGAAAGAACAGTCCCTGAACCTATTGCGGGGCCTTTTCACCGGGGTTACGCGGTGTTTTAAGGAGCTTCATAATGAGTGGTTGGGTTTAAAAGCTGAGGGACCAGGGTACCACTGAACCCCCCCAACCCTGACTGATATAACACAGTTAAATTATTAATTTGAAGTAATAGTCTCGCTGATGAAATATTCATCCTTCTGTAATGAGGGATGTATTGATTTAAATAGCGGCACTTTTGTTGGAAGCCTCGACTTTCAAGCCGGTGAAAAAGGAGCTAACAGAATGAGATGGTTTCTCCAAACGTACTTGTACTGATTGCTGATTGAGGACACTTCTCTTGAAACTAATTGGAGGAATATCACAGTGCCTTCATACTGAAGAAATCAGCGGCTAGAAACTTCTTACTGTTTTTTGCGCATCACTTTGTGGTGAACCTCACTTGCCTGAAGCGGAAATTGTGTAGACTTAATTCTTTACCATTTTCTTTTGCTTCAAAGTATTTCAAATCCTTTGAAAGCCTGTGGTTTTAATAGCGATGAAGAGGCACGATTTCTTTAAGAAATTCGTGAGTGTTTTTTGGCCAGCGCGGCAAAGCGCAGGCCCTACATCTGCCTTTGTCCAGAGCCAATTTGCGCGAGCATTTGAGAATTTGGGTTCCACAGTTCTGTTGATTGATGTCAGCTGCACGCCAATCAGCGGGCACGCTGCGAAGCCTTTGGGTGGGACGCTGCGGTACTCAGCCAATCCGAGGACACGCTGCGAAGCCTTTGGGTGGGCTGCTGCGGTACTCAGCCAATCAGAACACGCAGCAAGGCTTTGGGTGGGACGCTGCAGTACTCAGCCAATCAGAACACGCAGCAAGGCTTTGGGTGGGCCGATGCAGTACTCAGCCAATCAGAACACGCAGTAAGCCTTTGGGTGGGACGCTGCGGTACTCTAAGCCAATCAGAAATGCCTGGCAACCGGCAGCTCCTCCACCAGCGCAGGACGCCTCGCCCCTCCTTCACTACGGGGGCTCAAAAGTCGCTCATCCCGTTCACGACTCTTCTCGTCCCTGGCACCTCAATGGTGGAATGAGCTTCCACCTTCGGTCAGGACGGCCGAATCACTGCCGATCTTTCAGAAAAGACTAAAGACACACCTTTTCAGGCTCCATCTGGGCCCTTCTTGATCTAACTTCTTTCTCTTAAAAAAAAAAAAAAAAAAAATCTAAACTACAGTCTGGAAAACAGACCGAGAGAACTGCCAAAGTGGAAGCTAACTGGACAGCTAAGCTAACGAGGAAATACAATGTAAGTGCGTGCGCGCATGACAACCACTGAGACATGTAAACGGCGGTGTCCGCATGTCCGGTGCAAGATACTGAAAACAGTGTTTCAACATGCTGAACGATGCCCAGATGTTTACAGCAACCAGCATCAAGCTGCTTACTGCTTGTAGCCAATCAGCTATGTTACGCTAACGAATAGAACACTTCTGGTGGATGATTTTCAAAGTAAAAGAATGATTCTGCACAATAGAGTGCACACTGAGAAGCCACTGAGAAATTATTATTTTTGCACATTAAAAACAATAAACTAAGCAGTTAACGAAAGCTATACAATACAAATTATGTTTCTGTACGACAATAACATTGAGAACGTTCTTCTCAGTACGTTCACAATACGATAGTATTGCAATATGCTAGTATTGCAATATATTGAGTATTGCAATATTGTAGGCCACTGGGGTCAACAATACAACCACTGCCAATCAGAATGATCATTATTATTATTATTATTATTATTATTATTATTATTATTATCATAATAATTGGGTCACTTAATTGGCTTGGCCAAGGCAGTTTAGATGAATATGAATATGTCACAAGATATATTTAGTAGTAGCTGGGCTCAGGACAAGACTTCCTGTCGTCAATGTTTTTTCAAAATAAGATGAATGTAAAATGTCTGGTCTGACAATTGCCAGTTGTGGCACTTTTGACAGTAATCGACAGGTGTATTTTAGGTTCATTGAAGTAGAAGCACAGTAGAAATCTGCAGCACAAACCAACAGGCTCGTCAACGCTTTTCCGCGCTGGCCAATTATACGCTAGGTTTGGACCTAGCCTTGTTTCTACTCTTTCTACCTCTGACTGGAATATTTATTATTTATTTTATTCACATAAGTGCTTTAGCTCCACATAATGCCATGCATGCCCTGCAGAAGTTGGCGTGGCTCTCACATTAAGTTAAGACTGATTGACTGACTTCACATCGCTACTGTGGGAATAAAAACCTTTGCATCACACTTAACATTACAGTCAAATAGAATGATCTCACTGAGATAGGCTGCCTTTGTGTTCATTATAAAGCAGGCTATTTACTCCTCGCTTTAAGATTGCAGCAGACAGAATGTAATCAAGCGACTTCTGATATAAACGAGACTAAAGAATCATTATTGCCAGCCGTGTGCGCGCCAGCCATATTCATCTCTCCTCGACTTAGTAAATATGCTTTTGTTTGTCATCAATCAATGAGGTTTTGCTGCATGCATTTGAAAGCAAAAGGAGAGAGAGAGAGGGGGAGAGAGAGGGAGAGAGAGGGAGAGATGGAGAGGGAGAGGGTGAGGGAGAGAGAGGGAGGGGAGAGAGAGAGGGAGCGAGAGATAGAGAGGGAGTGAGAGGGAGAGAGAGATAGAGAGGGAGAGAGGGAGAGAGAGAGGAAGAGCGAGGGAAAGAGAGAGAGAGGGAGCGAGAGAGAAAGAGAGAGAGAGAGAGGGAAAGAGGGAGAGTGAGAGAGAGAGGGAGAGAGAGAGAGGGGGAGAGAGAGAGAGATAGAGGAAGAGAGAGAGGGAGAGAGAGAGAGAGAGGGAGAGAGGGAGAGAAAGAGAGAGAGAGGGGGAGAGAGAGAGAGAGATAGAGGAAGAGAGAGAGGGAGAGAGAGAGGGCGAGAGAGGGAGAGAAAGAGAGACAGCTCCAGACTTAAGGATTATGGATGGCCACGCACTTAGAGGAGAAGTAAATGGTGAACAGAATAGATGGAATGTGATAATGAGGAATGGGCGGGCAGCTCGTGGTGTGTGTGACGTACGATCAGCATCACTGTTATTAACAGACATCTGCTGCTGACCAGAAGGTCCAGGCTGAACACAATCCAAGACAGTCTTCAGTGTCTTTTCTCTTCTATTCAGGGTTTCAGCAAAGCTTGAAACTCAAAGACAAGAGAAGCGGGTGCCACTTTCTTCATTGTTGTGTTTTATAATATTAATAATAATAATAATAATCAATTTTATTTGGAGGTGCCTTTCAAGACACCCAAGGTCACCTTACAGGGCATATAAAACAGTTCTGCATAATAAAACCATACAATGTATATAAAAAACAGATTCCGCATAAAACCATCGACAAACAAGATCATTAAAATGAGAGAACAGCCAACTCCAGCATGAATAACAACATATTAAGTAGCAAACACGAGCAGACCAGTATGGGAGGAGGTCAGTGATTACAGTGAATAGACCAGTTTGAACAGGTGTGTTTTTGAGGTGGGATTTGAATGTTGCTATGGTGTCAGACTGGTGGATGTGAGGGGGGAGGGAGTTCCAGAGCCTGGGGGGCGGTGCAGCTGAAGGCCCTGGCACCCATGGTACTGAGGCGGGAGGTGGGGATGGTGGTCAGGAGACCAGCTGAGGATGAGCGCAGGGAGCGGGAGGGTGTGTACTCCTGCAGGAGGCCGGAAGGATAGGTGGGGGGCTAGATTGTGGAGGGCTTTATAGTAGGGGTGTCAAAAACAAATTGTTTAATCGATGCATTGTGATGCGGACGTGTGAATTGAATCGAATCGGTGACAGATGAATCGTTGAATCGTTTATGTTTAAATTTCTGTTGACATTCAGATTTTAAAGCACTTTCTACATAAAAAAAAGGGAGTCGATATTTATCTGACTGCTTGTATTAATAGATGAAAAAGTAGCCATGTGCAGTAATAATATAGAAAATTGAGGATGTGATACATGGAGCTGTGATACTTTGAGCTGTATCCAGATGCATCGTGATGCATCGTGGAATCGAATCGAAGACAGATTAATCGTAATCGAATCGTGAGGCCAGTGAAGATTCACAGCGCTACTTTATAGGTGAGCAGGAGGTTTTTATAGTCAATTCTGTAACGAACGCCAGCTGGATGAAGTTGGATGAGGATGGGGTGATATGATCGGATGATTTGGTGCGGGTATAGTGATCCGGTTAGTGATCAGTTCTGAATGAGCTGAAGTCGGTTGAGCAGTTTGGCGGGGAGGCCGGAGAGGACAGTGTTACAGTAGTCAATCCTAGATGTAATGAATGTTTGGACAAACTAAGCCTGATGTCTGCATCTTGCTGAGTGAGCGTTCTTCCTATCGACCACGTAAAGAAGGTTTGGACAGGTTGCAGTGGATTTCGTCAAGTTGCTCATTCTCATATCAGCAGACTATTATGGGATATGGTGTGGGCAATATTTCCCAAAGTGGGGAGAGAGCGCTTCACACTGATAATTATGTAAGACAAAGCCCACTTCAGGCAATGACACAACACGAGTCATAAAGAATTTGGCTTGTTTGTTAAAACGGGGAAGCGAGAAATCAGAGAATTCCCATTTCAACAAGACATCATTATCTTAATTGTAGAGATTAAAGAGAGCAATTCCAATGGCCTCCGGTCCTCATCCAGTGCTAAGATCTACCACTGAAGAAAATACATCTGAGTGAGCTGCTGCTGCTCATCCAGTGCTAAGATCTACCACTGAAGAAAATACATCTGAGTGAGCTGCTGCTGCTCATCCAGTGCTAAGATCTACCACTGAAGAAAATACATCTGAGTGAGCTGCTGCTGCTCATCCAGTGCTAAGATCTACCACTAAAGAAAATACATCTGAGTGAGCTGCTGCTGCTCAGCAAATGAGCTGTTGTGTTTGCATTTCAACACGGCACACCACCCGATAGTGTGAGGGAAAAAACAGGTAATGGAAACGCTCTATGCCAGCACTGGCCACCGGGGTCATTAATTTTGCATGGATTTTTATTAGGATATAGCCAAGATACCAGTAAGACGACCCAGCATCTTCTCCCCAATAAGACGCCCCCTAAAACTGATTTTCTTTATAGGCATCAGGAACCAATTTGACGGAACTGCGAATAGATCCGACAACAATCACACTGGCGAGTATGAAAGCTTGCAATTTCCACATTACTGGGAAACAGAGTCAACGTTGTGCTAATCACTGAAAGTGAACTGGCAGCACATACCAGCAATGTGAGCTGTAGGAATAAAAATAGTTGCTCCCAGTGAGAGGCTGCCGGGCCAGGGAATGAAATACAGATTTTGAAATTGGTATCATTGTGCCGCCCGCCCATAACTAAATATGTTGCTCCACCACGTTGACTTGAAGTCAGCGATGCAGCCTGAGAGAATATGACTCAATACTGAAATCATCATTTTACAAACACATTTTGTCAAGTTCTGTTTCATATGCTGAGCACAATCATTCATTTGCTGCCTCCTGTCCTTTGCTGTTATTCGGATGGTGTCTCTACCTGAGTTTGTCTTTTCATGCGTGCAGATAACATGAGCCTGAGGTGATATGGAAACAACATCTCATTATCTTCAAAAAACCTCTTCCAACCAATTGATTATTAACTCATTCAGTGCCAGCCACTTTTGGAGAACGGATGCTCCCAGTGCCAGAGTTTTCAGAGCGTTTTCAGTGATTTCTCGAGGCCCACAGAATATTGTGTGATATTACTATGTAAACACCGAACACGCACAAGAAAGAGCTGGCTCTATTGTATCATCAGCAAAAAAAAGTTTATTGATACCATTTTCCGTTCTTTAGTTATGAGCCGGAGAAGATAGGTTGTTTTCAGCGTTTTCAGGCTTTTCAAATTATTAGCTGAGATAATCCGCCTTTTGTGAAATGCAGCATTTCAAGCACATTCACTGAGTCTGAAGATAATATTTTCTGATGTAGTGACGTAGTTGTTGTGTGATGCCCTGCGTGCACCACCCCCCTCCCCCCCTCCCCCCGTAAACTCCTCCCCACACTGCACACAGCCTCACGCAACCATTATATTTTCGGAGTGCTGCGTTTGTCTGCTGCTGTCGGCTCTCAGCGCCACAGCAGGGAAGAGCCAACCCGGATTGCTGAATGGTTTGGCGTCAGGGGCTGCTTTCCTGGCTGCTAATCGGTTGGAGAAACTATACAGACAGACAGACAGACAGACAGGGACAGAGGGGCTCAGTTGTGAGCGCGGATTGACTCCTGTTCGGAGCCAATGTCAGCTCCCGCGACAGAGCAAATGGCTCTGGGAGCATGCATCGGGTTGTCTTTGATCCACGGCTTTTAGGCTGTTTCTCGGACCTGTCTCTAATCTGGACTGCACCGAGCAAGCACTGTCGCCACCTAATGAGTCCGTAAAATAGGTTATACACCTCCAATAGCTACTATAGTTGTACAGGAGCTGCGGAAGGCTTTGATCGACGTCCCACCGTCAAAAAACGCATTGGACGTCGAAGGACGTCCGTGGCATTCTACGTCACTATTTAATTGGACGTCGAAGGACGTCCATGGCATTCAATGAGTTAAAGAGCACGGTGCAGGTTGGAGACCACATGCATTATGTGGGAGGGGTATTAAAGCAATGGGATTTTTTTTCTTTTCATTTATTTATTAAATTTCTGTCTGTCTGTCTGTCTGTCTGTCTGTCTGTCTGTCTGTCTGTCTGTCTTTCTATGATTTGAGCTTGGCTCATCTACACATTTTGCACATCTATACTGCATGGGTAATGTTTAGAGTCAAGTTAATCCGTTGAGTTTGCTTAATGGCATTTCTCTTTTACTATTAGGAATATGCATCTTTTGTCGATTGCTTTAATGGCAGCAAGTAAACCGATTTAAAAAGTCTTTGAGTGCACCAACAAACTGAAAAGCTTCTTGGATAACATTATTTTAGATATTTTGGTAATGGAACATTCAGCCGCAAAAATGCATAAAGCCATCCATAAAAAATACTCCAACCTGGACAACTGTCTACTTACTATCTATCATTGCTATAATAATACCACCACAAGAGCTGGAACCCCGTCGATTTTCTTTCTTGCCATAAAATGATCTGTACCTCAAATTTGGTGCATATAGGTTTCAAATGTCCCCCATTCTACTTCTTAAGATTTTTTTTTACATGGCCAGATGGTGGCGCTATAACAGGCATCTTATATTAGCCAATGACTCCTGCACTGTATGGGGTCATGGAATCAAAACGTCATGGCAAGACAAATCCATTGCACACACTGGTTTTCATGTCCCCCATAATCGTTTCTCCCACCAAATTGAAATGTTGCACACGACATCATACTGGCTTGACCCTGCTAACGGGCTACATCTCTAATCGTTTGTTTAATTTGAACTCACTAATTAGTTATCACTAATCTGAGCAACCTCATTTCCATTTTTTCCCTTGAATTTCCTATCTTTGCATGTGATTGCATTTTGCTGTTTAATGTAAGACAGACAGACAGACAGACAGACAGACAGACAGACAGATAGATAGATAGATAGATAGATAGATAGATAGATAGATAGATAGATAGATAGATAGATAGATAGGCTACAGTATCTGTCAGGAGAAGCTCAATTGATAGGGCCATGGACACCTTTAGGTGCTCTGGAGGAGTAAATAAATGATTTGAAATCTCACCCCTTACTATCCATACTTATAACTGTTCATTCCGCTGTTTTTATGGTAACATTTGAAGAAAGCAGGTATACAGTACTTGAACAGGTCTGACAAGCTGTTGAATGTGTTTACAGCTCAGCAGCCACTGAGCTTATATTTGTGAAGGTTTTGTTGTGACAGTAGTGAAACAGTGGTGTTTGTCTGTTACAACTCAGACTAATCATCTTCTAGTCCAAAGTAACAAACGCATCAGCTCTCAATGAAACATGACACGAATGCCTTTTTTTTTTTTTCATACTGTGAATTAGCATATAGGAACAAAACAGTTAAGATTAACCGAAATCTTGATAGTCGCTACGTTTGATCGGTACATAATATGGCTGTCGCTGTAAACAAGGCCTGTCAGTTAAATTGCTGTTTTGGGTGAAACATGAAACATGGGGTAGCAGACTGTCAGACGCGTTATGGGAAGGAAAACAAACGCCGTGGGATGATTTTGTTGACGGCAGTTAGGAAAAACACGTGGGGCAAACTCCGAGGATGTAAGTTAGGGATGCAGACAGGCACCATTTGTCTTAGGTAAGCACCAGCCTACGTCGTCTTTATGGCGTAAACTGCTGATTAAACATGACACATCGAGGGGGCTGAACGCACCCTTTATAAATGATGGCACAATCATAAACAAGAGAAACAAAATGTGTCCCTGCTGGCTGAGAAATTAATTGAATTACAATCCTGCTGCTTTTCTTTATTTTCAGCTGAATCGCTTCCGGCGGGTGAGAATTCGAAATGGATCATACGATTGTGAACCATCGGACAGGTTTCTCGGGAGCCGGGTGATTAAAGATTATTTATGGTCACAGTTAAAAGCTATAGTTTTGACTTCAAAAGAATCATGAGTCTCTCTTTCATACACTTTCTGCTGTGTAATTGGCGAAATGAATTTCGAGGTTATCTCGAACGCGTCCTTCGCTGTTGATATTTCTTCAGTGCATTTATTGAACCCGGGTGCTACGTTGCTAAATTGCACTTCGTACTCCTCGGCGATAAAACTCTGAAGAATGTCAAAGATTACACGCCAGCCAATGAGCTATCGGCAAAGAATGAAGTAGCAGCACAGATGGTTCATGATGCCTACGAGTTCTTTCAGCGAGGGGTGATTTAACTTTGCTTTCCACCCCTTGAATTTACATCTCAAATACTTTGTACCTTTCTGCCCTTGAGTGGGTGGTGGACAACCTAAGGCAGAGGCAGGAATGATTCTCCCTGGATTGTTGACTGCAACGGCGGGCGAACACAATAATAATCACGTACAGTCAAGACATCTCTTTCTCGGGGGTCAAAGTTCATGTGGTATCTGTGTGAGCTTTCTCTGAAGGACATTACAGTGTTCGTCCTGTAAAAGACTCCCGTTAGCTGCTTGACGAGGTCTTAGCGACGGAGGTAAGCTCTTACTTTATCCAACTATTCTTTAAGGGAAATGACTGGAACTGATGTGTGTCTGCGTGCGTGTGTTTTTGTGAGCGAGAGAGAGAGAGTGAGAGAGAGACAGAGAGTGTGAGTGAGTGTGTCTAGGTACCGCCTGTTGTTTCAATCAGATGTTGTAACGATATATTAATAAAAAAAATACTTAATTATTTCTTCTTTATTTAATCACAGACGACATACCATGCACACACACACGTGCACGGCAGCCAGCACGCACGCACGCACGCGCACACACGCACGCACACGCACACACACACACACACACACACACACACACACACACACACACACACACACACACACACACACACGGAGGTGCAGTGAAATTTGTCCTCCATGTTTGACCGATCCTGGCTCATCCTCTGCATGGTCAGGCCAGGAGCGGTGGGCAGCTGCAGTGAAGCGCCCAGGGACCAACTCCTTACAACCTCTGACCGCTGGTCAGACAACAATATTCTGCATGTTTTTTGGTTTGTTTTTTAGTGGGCGGTTATACAGTATACTGTATATGGAGGAAACCCCAGGTGAGCACAGGGAGAACATGCAAACTCCACACAGAAAGGCCCTTTCGATGAGATAGCCCACCTGGGCACCAGGCCCCGAAGGGATGGGTTAGACATACCCACAGCGTCCCAGGCGAGAATCGAACCCCGGACGGACCTTCTTGCTGTGAGGCAAGAGTGCGAGCAAGAACGCTACCACTGCGCCACCGTGGCACACATGACATGATTACGTTCCAAGTCATCAAACTCTGACACTCTGCTCTTTCGAATGATTTTTCCCTTTCTTTTGTCTTGCATTCCTATTTTTAAACCTCCTTCTCTAAATATGTGAATGTTCAGCGCATCACTGACTGAAAGGCACCACAGCACAGCCCAGTAATCAGTCACGTTAATGTGTTCCTGGGTCAATTGAGACACTGTGTTATTTATGGATCAGAAGGTGACACGTCAAAGTGTGTTGTAAGTCGAGTCAAAGTCACAATGCTGAAAGCAGACTGAGTCAACCTGAGCAAACAGGAATATACAAGTATCTGTTAGAGACAGAGGCAGAGAAGCACAACAGAAAAAAACAAAAACAGCAGAAAGATATATACTTAAAACTTAACAGGCACAGCGAGATTTTACGTTGATCTCTGTCAAATGTCTTGTCAAAATTGTATAAGCCAACTCTGCAGAAAGATTTCAAGCATTCAAGATTTCAGTTTCTAAATCCTTTTCTGTAAACACCTCGCCTCTCAGTCTCCACGAGAGGGTTGTGAAGGAGAACCTACAGAATAGCCCTCCCACAAATTCTGACAAATCTGTTCGTTTTGCCCGCAGGCTTATGTACTGTAACAAACTGCCCAAGGTTAACTCTCCAGATACTGCTGTGCGAGTACGTCTTCACTTGATGTGCCTGAGCACACGAGCACACGTGTGTGTGCCCCTCCATCTGCGCACACTTGGCAACCACTCTGTAGCCTATTTATCGCAGCAGAATGAATAACAGGACACACACACACACACACACACACACACACACACACACACACACACACACACACACAACACACTCATTCTCACCTCTGTTCTGCACACCCCAGGAAAGTGAGAAAAATAACAGCAGCAACAGAACATGTAAAATCACCTTTTAATAAAATGTTCATCAAAAACAGCAAGTAAGTCACCAAATAGAACATTTGATCATTAACACTTCGTCTTACTTTACACCTTCAGCTGAAATGTAAGTTTACATTGTTAGTCCACTTACTATATATAGCAACCAATGGGGACACGGCACAGATGCAGCAGCAGCTTCTCAGGTTCCCTGAGTCACAGTGCTCTCCACACTGCACTAATAGGGGAGGACGGTACAGGAGGTACTAGCAGGCCCTTCCACACTTTCCCCACTGACTGTGAGAAGATAACACGCACTATGGAATCCTTCAGTCCACATGGCCTTCAACCAACCATCCCACCACCACTGAAAATAACACCACAGGAGACAAACTCCAAGCTGGGATAATATGTATTCCTGACTACTAATGAAAGGTTCATGAACTTGATGTTGACTTGTCTGGAATTATATGGGACAGGAGTCTGTTTATCTGTTAGTCCAGCTCTGCTCAATTGACAGCAGACACCAACTGATCCAATGTTAAGGTCACTCATCCATCGTCTTCATTATTCCAAGTCCAGGTTGCACAAGATCTACCCTTCTGTCTCATCACTATGTGATAGGTGTCGGGTGTCAGAGGGTACACTATCTATCCCACTTTTTGGTTTTGTCCTTCACTATCTGGATTCTGGGCCAAGATATTTGATTGGTACTCTAAGGCCTATAAAATAACCCTTCGGCCGGAGGTGGAGCTCGCCATCTTCACAGCTGTTCTGAACAACGGCTGTACAACGATCTCTGAAGCAGGGGACGAGTCGACTGTCACCAAGAGACTCATACTGAAGGAGTGGACAACTTGTACAGACAGGAGCGTGACCCCCCATTGACCTGGCATTCGTTTTTGCCCAACTTTCCAGAGCTACTATGAGGAACAGCATGGACTGTGCTGAGAAAGAACTGTACCAATCAACATTGGTATCTATATATATCAAATTGAGTATGTGGGCAATGTCTGTTTCAAGTTCTGTGTTCGGCCACAGCTATGCCGTTCTACGTGCGATCGGGCTGAAACCTTCAGGGTGTGTAAAGGGCACCCCGTGCGGGTGACCTGACGGAGGCGGATTTTTTAATTAGGCTAATTAGCTAATGATGTGATGTCATCAGTGATGATGTCATCAGTGATGATGTCAAAAGTGATGTCCTAAGGGCACACACACACACACAATAGAGTACAGACACGTCGTCCATGAGTTGGTTGGCAATTCATGTGGAGCGAGCTACTTTGGACTAACACTTTCAACAAGCTCATGTTTCATTTGCTCTCGCATTTGCGAATTGCTCTGGCGATGTCAGGCTAGTGTGTCTGTCTGTACGGGGGGTTTTCTATCCCGACGAGATGTTTTCTGCACAAAATATGAAGGTTTGATGTTGATATTTATCCGCTTATCGTTTTCAGCTCAGCCTGGATGGAGAGTGGCAGGCAGCCTCTTCTGTCCGAGCGCACGCTCCCTCAGCCTCAGCACCAGCCCATCACGCCTCGCACATCAGCAACAAGCAGATTCCCAACTGGGCCCGGCGCCATGACACTTATATTCTCACTTCTCACAACAGATCCATGGTGAATAATGTTTGCTCATTTCACATCACAGAACAACGCGCTCATCATCTGCATGTGAAATATTTCAATCTAAATTCAGTGTGATTTCACACCATGTTAAAGCATTGCTGTATCTCCTATGTGATGATGGCAAGAGGAACCGGACCTCCGCTTGGTTGTAATTCACCGCACGGACCCGGGAACCTATGCATGATGTTTTAGATTGTGTGTGTGTGTGTGTGTGTGTGTGTGTGTGTGTGTGTGTGTAGGTGTCTGTCATCGGTTTGTCAGTGGCTGACGTGTGTGTGTGTGTGTGTGTGTGTGTCTGTGTGATGACCTGAAGACGCTGAACTGAAGTTTCTGTAATGAGAACTGTACACTGTGTCGGATAGGGACCAGGGTGCTAATAAAAAAGAAGGAACATGATGTTTGGTTGTCAAACTTCAGCAGACTCTCTTCCAAGAGCGAGATAGTGGTGGTGCCATCTCCCACTTCATCTGGCTGGAAGCACCATAATGTATGCAGTGACTGAGGAGGTGCTACAGACTGTGCCCTGCATGATATGCTGTGGGTGGATATATATATATATATATAAAAAGAGCTCTTTGCTTTGGCCGGATATGGTCTTCTTCTCCTAAAGCAGCGGTTCTCAAATGGGGGTCCGGGGACCCCCAGGGGTCCTTGAGGGGGTTCCAGGGGGTCCCCAGCCAAAAGGGGGGTAATTATTTTCGCTATAATTCCATAAGTAACACAATGACTATTTTGGTCATGGGTTGTATACACTTTCTGTAATAAAACATCTAAAAGCATCAATCTTATTATCAGATGGGGGACCATGGGACAAAATCCTATCAAATGGGGGTCCGTGGTCTAATTTTTGTCAGTTTAGGGGTCCTTCATGTGAGAAAAATGTGAGAACCACTCTCCTAAAGCATGCTATCACAGCTAAGGCAGTGATATTGGTTGGTTTGCTGCACGCAATAGGCTAAATATAGAGACAATCAAAATCTCTCTGCAACATTCAAACCTTCTTATTTTTTCTTTTTAGCACGGGAAGTTTAATTTCAACGGTAGACAAAAAAAGTTTTCCCGTTTCTAAAAGGAGCCTGTTTGAAGGCAGCTCTGTGTGGGCAGAGGACAAAGCTAAAAGTGCAGAGCAGCACCTCATCTTTGTAACGGGGTTGTGTGCAGAGCGAGGTGCTATCTAATGAAAATCAGAAGCGCTCGTGCCCCCGCGGAGGCTTTGCCAGACGAATGTCAGAACCACGGAGAGCTTGCCTGTGTCCCCGCCGCCGCTCCTGCTCGCCTCTCCAGCGTAATGAATTTAACGGGCGTCCATAACGAGCCTATTATAGACTGCAGCCTCCCTCCCAGCCCCAACAGACAATTAGATAAGAGGGGCACCTGGACACTTCGGCAGCCATCAAAAACGCATGCCAATCAAATTAGCCGGGGTCTGCCTGCGTCCCTTGTTTTTCTCATAAGAGACAAGACTACACAATCATCTCCAGGGGCTTCCTTCAGACTCTCATTTACCCTTTTCATTTCCTTCAACCAACATCAACAAGGTATTTCCAATCTAAATTGGGGAAAAAAAAATCAGAAAACAAATTAGCCTTTGAATAACAGACGTTGAAATGTCAGAATTCCTCGTGCTGCATATTAAAATAGTAGGCTATGAGGATGCATGATGTGTAGCCAAGCAAACCCAGCACGTGTCTGGGCTTATCGTTCAAAATGCCACAGCTGCCGTGCCAGTAGCCTACAGGTAGATTATGATGACTATCTGAACCTTCTAAAAAGCAGCAACCATCACGGAGGTCCTGAGTCTTCATTTGGAGAGATTTGAGTGATGGATGTAGGCTCTTAAGATCCGTTATCAGCAGTTAGCCCTCCTCCAATCACCAACATGAAAAATAAGACCTAATAAGGGAATGGGGGGAGGTTTAAATGTATTCTAGTTTCCGGATGCCGCTGATGAAGTAAGTCGTTAGTGGCGAGCACAGTAACACGCACAGAGAATGAGGATGAGGACGCAAATGAGGATTTATGCTGGTCGAGAGAGTCATCTCCGTCCAGACAGAGGCTTTCCGGGGTTATCAGCCCGAGGGAGGGAGGCCGGGGGAGAGAGAGAGAGGGAGAGAGAGAGAGAGGAAGAGGGAGAGGAGAGGGAGGAGAGAGAGAGAGAGAGAGGGGAGAGAGAGAGAGAGAGAGAGAGGAGAGGGAGGGAGAGAGAGACAGAGAGTGAGAGAGGGAGAGGAGGGAGAGAGCGAGAGAGAGGGAGAGGAGAGAGGGGGGGGGAGAGAGAGAGAGAGGAGAGAGAGAGAGAGGGAGAGAGAGAGGTGAGGCGAGAGGCGAGGAGAGATAGAGGAGAGAGAGAGAGAGAGAGAGAGGGGGGAGAGAGAGAGGGAGAGAGAGAGAGAGAGAGAGAGAGAGAGAGGGAGAGAGAGAGGTGAGGCGAGAGACGAGGAGAGATAGAGGAGAGAGAGGAAGAAAAAGGGAGGCACCAAAATATTATGGATTTTGCACCTCTGGTGTAGTACAGTATCCAGTGTTGGGCAAGTTACTTTCAAAATGTAATATGATGTAGTACAGTATCCAGTCTGTTGGGCAAGTTACTTTCAAAATGTAATATACTACATATTGCTAGTTACTTTCATTTGAAAGTAATACGTTACATTACTTTACAATATTACTGTCTGTGTAGAGTAACTCGTTACTTATTATTACACTACTTTTGCATTACTTTCACCAAAATAACAGCAGCAGCAGAATTATTAAGAATTTCAACCGCCTTGAAGTCGGTGTAAACCATCCAAAATGTTAATAGTTTCCTTATTGTCATCTATAGTCAAGTGCTTATTTGCATAAAAACACACAATTTGATTAGGGAATTATTGTATCTTTATTTAAATATGTGCTTTGATTAAAAAAAAATTGTAACTTGAGTTACTTGACAAAGTAACTGGTATAATATGACTGAAATCCTATTAGTAATAAGTTATATTACTGAGTTACTGCTAAAAGTAATATATTACATGTAATATGTTACTTTTGTAATGAGTTACCCCCAACACTGACAGTATCCTATGATACTATCAACACAACTGTCACGTCTTTGACTTGTTCTAAATGGAGTGAGGGCGAGTAGTGAGAGGAAGAGGAACAGAACTCTTGACAGTGCTGCTCGACACCACGTTCTCTTAAAGCAGCTACGAGCAACTTTTTCGATTGTTATTAAACAGTATAATTACAATATTGATGCATCACATCTTACCTATAATAGTAGCTGAGACCAAAGCCGTGTGGATCAGAGATTGCTCCCTTAGATGATTATTAAGTCTGTGTCTGTCTAAACTCGCGTCAACAGGGGGCTCTCTCTCTCTCTCTCCTTACCGCCGGACCGGATAAACGCGGAAGTGAAACCCGGACGTGAAACGCAGCTGCCTGCCTACCCCGTTCGCGCTGCCTAGCAACATAGCATAAACAATGTGAACGCCACGCATACTCTCGTGAACATCTCTCGTTATATTCTAACAGGTTTTTGGAAGTTATTTTGTGGTTATGGCCGAAGTGGCTGCTGCAAACCGTTTCATTTCACTTCCTGATCTGCCCTGGCCACAGACAGTCTAACACTGGCCGATTCACTCGGGCTTCAAGCGAGACTACTCTGCGTTGGTCTCGTCTACTATTAGAGGTAAGCTGTGATGCATTGATATTAAATTTATACTGTTTAATAACAATCGAAAAAGTTGCTCGTAGCTGCTTTAAACAGCACTGTGATTCAGGCTGTAATTAAAGAGAGGAGACATGGTGACACAGTGCTGCTGTGAAGTGTCATATATCTGTGCCTGCGAGCTGCGACCCACTGAACACAGTGAACACACTGAACACAGTGAACACAGTGAACACAGTGAACACACTGAACACAGTGAACACAGTGAACAGTCACTTCAGAGGAGATTGTTTCTTATAAAGATTTAAAAGTGTGGATATTGTGGCCTTCAATGGGCTTTATCCAAAATGTCACTTCTCCATTATGCCGCCTATATTGATCCCGCCTGAGCCTCCTTACCTTCCTCTGACATCTTGGCCGGCCCTCTGTAGCCGCCGCCCCCAGCTTAATGTGCATCTCTCCAGCCTCTCTCTCTCTCTCTCTCTGTTCTCTCCAGCCTCTCTCTCTCTGTTCTCTCCAGCCTCGATCTCTCTCTCTGTTCTCTCCAGCCTCTCTCTTTCTGTTCTCTCCAGCCTCGATCTCTCTCTCTGTTCTCTCCAGCCTCTCTCTCTCTCTCTCTCTGTTCTCTCCAGCCTCGATCTCTCTCTCTGTTCTCTCCAGCCTCTCTCTCTCTCTCTCTCTCTGTTCTCTCCAGCCTCTCTCACTCTCTCTGTTCTCTCCAGCCTCTCTCTCTCTCTCTCTCTCTCTGTTCTCTCCAGCCTCTCTCTCTCTCTCTCTCTCTCTGTTCTCTCCAGCCTCTCTCACTCTCTCTGTTCTCTCCAGCCTCTCTCTCTCTGTTCTCTCCAGCCTCTCTCTCACTCTCTCTGTTCTCTCCAGCCTCTCTCTCTCTGTTCTCTCCAGCCTCTCTCTCTGTTCTCTCCAGCCTCTCTCTCTCTGTTCTCTCCAGCCTCTCTCTCTCTCTCTCTCTCTCTGTTCTCTCCAGCCTCTCTCTCTCTCTCTCTCTCTCTGTTCTCTCCAGCCTCTCTCACTCTCTCTGTTCTCTCCAGCCTCTCTCTCTCTGTTCTCTCCAGCCTCTCTCACTCTCTCTGTTCTCTCCAGCCTCTCTCTCTCTGTTCTCTCCAGCCTCTCTCTCTGTTCTCTCCAGCCTCTCTCTCTCTGTTCTCTCCAGCCTCTCTCTCTCTCTGTTCCCTCCAGCCTCTCTCTCTCTCTCTCTGTTCTCTCCAGCCTCTCTCTCTCTCTCTCTCTGTTCTCTCCAGCCTCTCTCTCTCTCTGTTCTCTCCAGCCTCTCTCTCTCTCTCTCTCTGTTCTCTCCAGCCTCTCTCACTCTCTCTGTTCTCTCCAGCCTCTCTCCCTCTCTGTTCTCTCCAGCCTCTCTCTCTCTGTTCTCTCCAGCCTCTCTCACTCTCTCTGTTCTCTCCAGCCTCTCTCTCTCTTTGTTCTCTCCAGCCTCTCTCACTCTCTCTGTTCTCTCCAGCCTCTCTCTCTCTCTGTTCTCTCCAGCCTCTCTCTCTCTCTCCGTTCTCTCCAGCCTCTCTCTCTCTCTGTTCCCTCCAGCCTCTCTCTCTCTTTGTTCTCTCCAGCCTCTCTCTCTCTCTCTGTTCTCTCCAGCCTCTCTCACTCTCTCTGTTCTCTCCAGCCTCTCTCTCTCTCTGTTCTCTCCAGCCTCTCTCACTCTCTCTGTTCTCTCCAGCCTCTCTCTCTCTGTTCTCTACAGCCTCCCTCTCTCTCTCTCTCTCTCTCTGTTGTCTCCAGCCTCTCTCTCTCTCTCTGTTCTCTCCAGCCTCTCTCTCTCTCTCTGTTCTCTCCAGCCTCTCTCTCTCTCTCTGTTCTCTACAGCCTCTCTCTCTCTGTTCTCTACAGCCTCCCTCTTTCTGTTCTCTCCAGCCTCTCTCTGTTCTCTCCAGCCTCTCTCTCTCTCTGTTCTCTCCAGCCTCTCTCTCTCTCTCTCTCTCTCTCTCTGTTCTCTCCAGCCTCTCTCTGTTCTCTCCAGCCTCTCTCACTCTCTCTGTTCTCTCCAGCCTCTCTCTCTCTCTCTGTTCCCTCCAGCCTCTCTCTCTCTCTCTGTTCTCTACAGCCTCTCTCTCTCTGTTCTCTCCAGCCTCTCTCTCTCTCTCTCTGTTCTCTACAGCCTCCCTCTTTCTGTTCTCTCCAGCCTCTCTCTGTTCTCTCCAGCCTCCCTCTCTCTGTTCTCTCCAGCCTCTCTCTCTCTGTTCTCTCCAGCCTCTCTCTCTCTTTGTTCTCTCCAGCCTCTCTCTCTCTCTCTGTTCCCTCCAGCCTCTCTCCCTCTCTGTTCCCTCCAGCCTCTCTCTCTCTCTCTGTTCTCTCCAGCCTCTCTCTCTCTCTCTCTGTTCTCTCCAGCCTCTCTCTCTCTCTCTGTTCCCTCCAGCCTCTCTCCCTCTCTGTTCTCTCCAGCCTCTCTCTCTCTGTTCTCTCCAGCCTCTCTCTCTCTCTGTTCTCTCCA
>NC_139639.1:4954893-4987393 GCF_964638095.1 Poromitra crassiceps
ATATATATTTATATATATTTATATATATTATATACCTGTATTTATAGCTGGATGGGAGGTTATGGGAGGTCACTGCTTTATATATATATTTATATATATTATATACCTGTATTTATAGCTGGATGGGAGGTTATGGGAGGTCACTGCTTTATATATATATTTATATATATTATATACCTGTATTTATAGCTGGATGGGAGGTTATGGGAGGTCACGGCTTTATATATATATTTATATATATTATATACCTGTATTTATAGCTGAATGGGAGGTTATGGGAGGTCACTGCTTTCTTGTTTTCCTCTCTTCAGGCACTGCTAATTAGTTTCATCCTACACATGCTTATGGTAAACAACTCTTTCATTGCATTAGATCATTGCTATCATTTGCAGTCATGTTAGCTGCCTGGTAAACAATACACCTATGTCTTCAGTAGGCACTATCCTATTGATAAGATATTTCCATAAACTATCAATCTCGCCATAATCATAGCACCTATGTGTTTTTCTATGACTTTAACATAATATTTTAACAATAACATTGTACCACAACACTCTTCAAACAAACGTATTAAAATCCCAAAGCGCAGATAGCACATATCAGAATAAAAGCATCCAAACAGATTAAACACAGGTCCTGACAAAATGCTGGCTGTCATGGCAACAAAAACAAAATTTCAAAAGAAAAGAAAAGAACTGAGGGGTTTATATTTCTCGTTAGCTTAGTCAGACCTCAATTCCTGGAAAGTTACCATGATGTCACATACACTTTGATAACACACATTTGACCATCAGGCCCTAGAGAGCATACACACGTTTGAACTACTGCAGTAAGAACAGTAGGTGGATGAGCAACCACCATGGGATTATTTACAGCATTGGTTTATATGCTGCTGCTATTGGTTTTGCGTTTCTTATTTTCTTGTTTCAGAGACAGATCCTTAGAGGACTGCAAGTAGTAGTAAGAGTTGGGATGAATGTTTGAATAGCTTGTCAGATTAGCCAAATATTTAGCCTACTACTCAGGCCACAGGCTAGGCCAAGAGTGTTGAACTTGTTGTTTTGTAAAATGTATGAAAATAAAATATTTTTTTCCAATAGGTCTCATATGCCCTAGGTAATGTGCTCCAGGGGTGGAGGGCTGAAGTAGCCTAAATCTAGCTGTCAGCTGCTGTTTGCTCTCATCATTAACCTTCATTTGAGTGCTAATCTGTGAGATATGGGTTTGTCTGGCAACATCTCGGGTGATAATTGCTCACTGCTGCGTTGTTATAGAGATCACTTGGCAACCAACAGTCAAATCACAGTAGTGTTATAACTTATGAGTTAGGGTTCGGCTTCTAATCACAGTAGTGTTATGAGTTAGGGCTCGGCTTCTAATCACAGTAGTGTTATGAGTTAGGGCTCGGCTTCTAATCACAGTAGTGTTATGAGTTAGGGTTCGGCTTCTAATCACAGTAGAGTTATGAGTTAGGGTTCAGCTTCTAATCACAGTAGTGTTATGAGTTAGGGCTCGGCTTCTAATCACAGTAGTGTTATGAGTTAGGGTTCGGCTTCTAATCACAGTAGAGTTATGAGTTAGGGTTCGGCTTCTAATCACAGTAGTGTTATGAGTTAGGGTTCAGCTTCTAATCACAGTAGTGTTATGAGTTAGGGCTCGGCTTCTAATCACAGTAGTGTTATGAGTTAGGGCTCGGCTTCTAATCACAGTAGAGTTATGAGTTAGGGTTCAGCTTCTAATCACAGTAGTGTTATGAGTTAGGGTTCGGCTTCTACTCACAGTAGTGTTATGAGTTAGGGTTCGGCTTCTAATCACAGTAGTGTTATGAGTTAGGGTTCGGCTTCTAATCACAGTAGTGTTATGAGTTAGGGTTCGGCTTCTAATCACAGTAGTGTTATGAGTTAGGGTTCGGCTTCTAATCACAGTAGAGTTATGAGTTAGGGTTCGGCTTCTAATCACAGTAGAGTTATATGAGTTAGGGTTCGGCTTCTAATCACAGTAGGATTATATGAGTTAGGGTTCGGCTTCTAATCACAGTAGTGTCATGAGTTAGGGTTCGGCTTCTAATCACAGTAGTGTTATGAGTTAGGGTTTGGCTTCTCATCACAGTAGTGTTATGAGTTAGGGTTCGGCTTCTAATCACAGTAGTGTTATGAGTTAGGGTTCGGCTTCTAATCACAGTAGTGTTATGAGTTAGGGTTCGGCTTCTAATCACAGTAGTTATGAGTTAGGGTTCGGCTTCTAATCACAGTAGTGTTAGGGTTCGGCTTCTCATCAGAGTAGTGTTATGAGTTAGGGTTCGGCTTCTCATCAGAGTAGTGTTATGAGTTAGGGTTCAGCTTCTAATCACAGTAGAGTTATATGAGTTAGGGTTCAGCTTCTAATCACAGTAGAGTTATATGAGTTAGGGCTCGGCTTCTAATCACAGTAGTGTTATGAGTTAGGGCTCGGCTTCTAATCACAGTAGTGTTATGAGTTAGGGTTCGGCTTCTCATCACAGTAGTGTTATGAGTTAGGGCTCGGCTTCTAATCACAGTAGAGTTATATGAGTTAGGGTTCGGCTTCTCATCACAGTAGAGTTATGAGTTAGGGTTCGGCTTCTAATCACAGTAGAGTTATATGAGTTAGGGTTCGGCTTCTAATCACAGTAGAGTTATATGAGTTAGGGTTCGGCTTCTCATCACAGTAGTGTTATGAGTTAGGGTTCGGCTTCTAATCACAGTAGAGTTATATGAGTTAGGGTTCAGCTTCTAATCACAGTAGAGTTATATGAGTTAGGGTTCGGCTTCTCATCACAGTAGTGTTATGAGTTAGGGTTCGGCTTCTAATCACAGTAGAGTTATATGAGTTAGGGTTCGGCTTCTAATCACAGTAGAGTTATATGAGTTACGGTTCGGCTTCTAATCACAGTAGAGTTATATGAGTTAGGGTTCGGCTTCTCATCACAGTAGTGTTATGAGTTAGGGTTCGGCTTCTAATCACAGTAGAGTTATATGATTAATAGGATTCGGCTTCTAATCACAGTAGTGTTATGAGTTAGGGTTCGGCATCTAATCACAGTAGTGTTATGAGTTAGGGTTCGGCATCTAATCACAGTAGAGTTATATGAGTTAGGGTTCGGCTTCTAATCACAGTAGTGTTATGAGGTAGGGGTCAACTTTTAATCCTCCCAGTGGAGGCCATATTTTGCTACTATATGATGACACAATAAAGAGCACAGACAACACCTGTCATAACTCAGGTGAAGACATCTCCAGTATTTCCTGCATACATTACATGCTTATTTTTGTACAGAGCGCATATAAAATCAATTCAAAATCCAATATAGCCTAACTCACATCGCTCTAATGACAAAAGAGATTCTGGTCAAGTCACACTCGGGCCAACTTCTGGGGCTCGATATTTGAATAAAAGAAGATTCTTGGTTGGCTTCCAAAATCCTTACTCATTTATTGCGGCTTTGAATAAATAATGAAATGGGCCGGTGTTTTGACGTGGAGTGAATAATATAAGTAAGTAAACTACTCCAAACCCTCCACTCTCTGCCAATCTTTCATAAGTAGAACATCAGATGTTTCTCTGATCATTGACGACTGAAGTATGGAGCTGCTGTAGTAGGAGCTAATGAGTTAGATGAGTCAACACAGTCCTGCTGCCATGAGGAGAGTTGAGTATCACAGGACAAATCCATGGAAACGTTCTCTGAGAAGCAGCCACTGACCACAATCCATCTCAAGTGGGACTGCATTCATGTTTGGTGACTTTATGGTCACACTCTATCTGCATCTGTCACAAAAACTGTTGAAGCCTTCAGGCAGTTGCTGATCTTGTACTCACATAAGCACCCACCTCCTCCTTTGAAAGAAGGCATCACAGAACAAAAGACACGTAACGGAAATGCTATAGAGAGCCGCAGGGATGACGTATTTTTTGTAGTCAGAACGCGGAAGTCCCGGACTTCCTGGTTCTTCACTGTTTCTGTCTATGGGATTTTTGAATGGGTTTTTGCCGCGATGCTTCAAATACGGTCTCTGGGCAACGCAAGATTACGCGAACCAGAGTTCCGTCGGATAATCTTCACACATGAGGACCACTTTCATGAGTTTTGTAGCGTAAATGCGAGCCCTAGAAGTAAAAAGCTCGAGCTAAGCTAATCCAGAACTACACACTGTCGCATAGGCTTCCACGTCACGTCAGCACTCAATCTGTACTTTTGTTGATGTGTGCACTGATTACCCCGGGCTGAACGGGGCTGAACCAGGTGAGGGAAAGATAATTTCCTGAAAAATACCTGAAAAATAGCCCGAATCCAGTGCTTTAGTGACATCACTGATGATGACATATTGACAACAATGTCATCAGTGATGCAAAGTTGTATGTCTGTGCTATCTAAAATTCCCGGAGTGTCTGTCTGTCTGTCTGTCTGTCTGTCTGTCTGTCTGTATGTATGTCTGTATGTATGTATGTATGTATGTATGTATGTATGCACACAATCATTGTGATGTCTGATGTCATAAATCCGTCTGTATGTATGTATGCACACAATCATTGTGATGTCTGATGTCATAAATCCGTCTGTATGTATGTGTGTATGCACACAATCATTGTGATGTCTGATGTCATAAATCCGTCTGTATGTATGTGTGTATGCACACAATCATTGTGATGTCTGATGTCATAAATCCGTCTGTATGTATGTATGTATGCACACAATCATTGTGATGTATGTGTGTATGCACACAATCATTGTGATGTCTGATGTCATAAATCCGTCTGTATGTATGTATGTATGCACACAATCATTGTGATGTCTGATGTCATAAATCCATCTGTATGTATGTATGCACACAATCATTGTGATGTCTGATGTCATAAATCCTTCCCTGCTGAGGTGATAAAAGGATGGCTCTTGTTCACATCCGAGATAACATGCTGCTGTCTGAGAAAGCCAAACTCTATGCTCTCGTTTGTGTGTGTCTGATTGTGGTGTGTGTGTCAGTATGTGTTGTCGATGCTGCACAGCATCACAAGGAGGAACTGAAGCTCTTTAATGAAGTTAAAGGAAACTTTGATGAAACAGCAGAACACATTAAGGTCCAGGCCCGACGCACAGAGAGGCAGATTAAGCAGGAGTTTGAGAAGCTTCACCAGTTTCTCCAAGAGGAACAAGAGGCCAGGATCGCTTCACTGAGGGAGGAAGAGGAGCAGAAGAGTCAGACGATGAAGGAGAAGACTGAGGGTCTGAGCAGAGAGATAGCAGCTCTTTCAGACACAGTCAGAGCCATAGAGAATGAGCTGAGAGCTGAAGATGTCTCAGTCCTGCAGAACTACAAGGCTAAAGTGGAAAGAGTCCAGCACCCCCTGCTGGAAGATCCACAACTGGTCTCAGAAGGTCTGATAGACGAGGCCAAACACCTGGCCAACCTGAGCTTCAGAGTCTGGGACAAGATGAATGAGAAGGTCTCTTATACTCCTGTAATTCTGGACCCAAACACTGCCCAAGTCATCCTATCTGAAGATCTGACCATTATGAGACGATGGGCATACAAGCTTCCCGACAACCCAGAGAGGCTTGGCCCTTCCTGGTGGCAGGGTGCCTTGGCCTCTGAGGGCTTTAACTCAGGAACTCACAGCTGGGATGTTGAGGTTGGAGACACTACATTCTGGCAACTGGGTGTGTTAGAAGAGTCTGCCCACAGGAAGGGTTACGTATTGCCCGGATTATGGGGATTATGGTTAGATTCTGAAAATGCTAAATACAGAACATACCCAAGTCCATACACTGGTCTCCCAGTGAAGAAGAAGCTCCAGAGGGTCAGAGTGAGTCTGGACTGGGACAGAGGAAAGCTGTCATTCTCTGATCCTGACACTAACACACACATACACACCTTCACGCACACCTTCACTGACAGGATGTTTCCCTTCTTTCGCAATAGCTATCCTCCTATGAAGATGTTACCAATGGAGCTCTCTAACGGTGCGACAGCAAAGTTGGGGGCGTGTCCCTCAACTAACATGTCGAGCACTTGAAGCGCTGCTGCTGAGCTGAACGTTTTTTTTTTACGGTGTGGCCACTCCACTAGTGTCAGTGTTATGACCGGTCTAGGGGTTTTGACCACAACATAAAACTTAGACACTGACAACAATGAAAAGGTACGTGTGATTCTATTTTCACACATAAAAAAGGCAAACCGGGACACTGGACTCTCTACTCTCACATGCTAACTGAACAAGCTAACTTAAAGCCTGAGGAGTAGGCCGAAGCCAAGGCTAGAGCAGGCATTGGAAGCAGCAGCTAATACAGCGAGTTGAGTCCAGCATCACAACACAGGACAAACGACTCTTTTAATTATCAACTAATTTTTAATGGGGCATTTTTTTCTTCAGAAGCCACTAAGAGCCGTATACGGGGGTATTTTCTTCTTGTAATACAATCCATGGGTGGGAGGGGTGGGAGACGTCATGGAACACGTCATGGCACACATGCGCACTTCGCCTTGGGCTGCATTGTCAGGAAGTAAAACCAGGAAGAAAAAGCCCCCATGATGGCTTCATGCGCCAATGAGCAACCTCCGTCCGAATGCATGGGTGGGCGTGGCACGTCCCCTATCCAGTTCTTTTAATACATCCATGGCTAACACCAATCCCCCAGTGCCATCTTGAAAGCACAGGAGTTATATAGGGGCCTGTCCCTGGAGTGGCCAATCCCCAGCGACGATGTCACCAGCCAATCTCCACTGGCCAGCCAATCCCCTACTGCAAACACACCTGCAGGGAATAAAGGTGCTCACACAGCAGAGTCCTCACTCTCCACACACAAGGAGCAAAGATCCTCCCAAAGAAGTGAGGTCTCACTCCACACAGTTACAGAAAAGCACAAGGAATAAAATACTACAATTACGGCCTAAAGCCGTAACATCAGGCTCTGCCTGTCTGCAAAAGAAAGTGGCCAGGTCGCCGATGTCATACAGTTCTAGACAGCTCGGCCTGGTGGCAAGGTCACTATTGATGTCATACTGTATATCCCCGATGATGTCATAAATCACTGATCATGATGTCACAGACAGTGATGAGGTCATAAATCACAGATAATATACAGTTCTAGATGGCTCGGCCTGATTTCCAGGTCACTACTGTGATGTCATATCTCTCTAACGGCTCATACCGGCTCTTATGGAGAGGGTCCCTCCAGATCCTGCCCTCTTATCACCGGTGTCCTCCAGGGCCTAGTCCTGGGCCCCTTGCTTTTCCTTCTCTATATCAGATATCTTGGCCATGTGATCTCATCTCATGGCTTTTCTTATCACTGCTATGCTGATGACACGCAGCTTTTCCTTTCCTTCCCCCCTCCGACACCCAAATCGAGGCTCGCATGCAAACTGCGAAACTGCAAACTGGGTTGGAGAGATGGTACAACTTGATCCTAAAGATTGGGCACATTTATATGCAATTCCTTTCCATTGGAGGATTCATAGTATTTTGTTCTATTCTTTCTTGTATTTCAGTTGTTTGACTGTTCCGTTTAAAACTAAATGGTTTGTCCGACACTAGACAAAGCAACACAGATGCTTCTGTGAGGGTCGTGGCCCTCATATGCTTTTTGCCAGTTGTGAGTTCAAAGCTGCAGCATCATAAAACATCCCTTGTGACGGTTTGTGACGGCTCCGATGACAAAGTATTCCTCCCAGGTCACTCAGATCAGAGTAGTGTGTGAGTGGCATTTGCTATTAAGAAAATATATGAATTGATATAACATTATTTTTCTTGGCTAGACTGCCTCTGTCCTCCTGTATCTCCGCAGAAAAGGTTCCACATTGTTCTGCATTTCAACCTCGGAAACAAGCCATTAGTCAAGGGCAATTGACTGGAGTTGTCAAATTCAGGAAGATCTATGGCGGCGATGGAGACAGAGAATAGTACAGTGCTATTCCCAAAAGGAGTGGGAAAGGGAAGAGGTAATCCGTGTCCTGTCTTGCCCTCACGGCCTGAAAGCATGTTATCGGCAAGATCTCCATCTTAGGAGCCTTCGTGTAATAGCACAAGTAGTGCATTGAATATTAATATGACCCGATTTTAAATATCATCCCCTATAATCAATAAACGCCTGGATGAATGGATTTTGAACACAACTCTGCATTAACATTTCAAATGAAAAGCAAAATGCTGCTGGGTCGAGTCATGATGAGATGATGAGACGATCATGCAAGTGATGTGGAAAATACACGAGGGGTTGCTGCTAGAAGATTGAACATGCATTATCATTATGCAGATGATAACATGCAATCACCGGTGGTTTTTATTATCAGGGCTTTTCTGCTGGCATGCATCCTTTGTGACAACCTCAGTAGAGCAATCGTGTTTCATTACTCTCCATTTACAGGGAAGAAAAACATATTTTTGGCGCACACTCAACATACATGAGATCCATCTATTATAGTGATACAATCGAAGATAATGCAGTGTTTAGAATATAAAAAGGGTTGATTGAAACTTTGACTATGGGGGCGTAAATACATAAACAAACTCCCAGCACGTCATGCAGAAATAGCTTACCTATGGATATTTCCACAGCTGTTTGCTATTGTGCACGTATATCTTTTGAATACTTTATTATTCAATGGCCAACAGTGGAACCACCGTGCTTCTTCAGAAAACTTTGTGTGTATTTTCCAGCAAGCTTTTAACTGTCTGTCAAACACATTTTTCTCTAAAAGCACTCTGTCCCACCACCTTCCCCTGCCCTGGACTGTGCGGTCTGTCACCCAAACCCAGCGTGTCCATCTATCCCCTCCCAGTTACGCTCTGATGTTCTCACCACGGCTGAGCCCGTCATGTAGCGCCGAGGTGCTTGACAGCTGTTTGTTGATTCAATGCCACGGCTTATTTCCTCTGTCGGTTTGTTTTGATGCCGGCGTTGAGCGGGATCGGCAGGCCAGCCGGCGTAGCTCTGTTTCAGACTGAGCTAGCTCGCCATCAGTGTCCCTGCTGTACCCCGTTACGTAGGCTACATTACAGTAACGGGACTGTATGAGTTTATCATCTGGAGGACCATCAAAAGCACCCTTGCCGTGGAGGTTAAGTGGTGTAATAGTGCCGAGAGGATTTGCTGAGTTTAATATATTAAATATTATATATAAAAATATATAATACTGTATATTATAAAAAAGGCTCCACACTGTGACGAGGCACAGCGTATGTTTTCAAATGTCTGTGTTCTTGATGAATGAAAAACAAACCATAGTTCATGCAGTGACGTCTTTGTTGGGCCTCATGCTGATTGGTTGATATTTGACAGAAATATAAACAATGTGAGTTATTATTGCCCTTTGCCGTGACGAGGTTCCTTTGCTTAATTGCAATCTTAAGCACAACAAACAGCCCAGGACGGGCAAGTGTTGTTTTTTAAACTCTGTTCCTTTCTATTCATTTCAGCGTTTTATGTCGCAAGTCCTCTTTGACATCAAGTACACCCCAACAGAGATCCTGATAGTCATTCAAATATGTTGCAGCCCAAGGTAACATTTAAGAACTGCAAACAGCGGTTATTTTATTTTGAAGGGCGGGAGGAAGTGCCGATTCATTTGTAATTATGTCTTCTAATTAGTAGTGTTATTCATTACAATTTACACTCAGTATCCACTTCCCTGTATCCACTTCAAACAGTGAGTCATATAAATAAAGTATAAAGAATGCAGAAACGCTATAGAAAAGATTCAGTCACTGTTGGACTAGATTAGGCGAGTAGGCAAGACATGCGACAGGTGATCTAAGCGACTTTCAGTGTGGTTATGATTGTTGATGCCAGACGCGCCGGTTCCAGCAGGAACGTTGGCTATCCTGGGATATTCTCACACATCAATAGGGTTTACTGAGAATGCTGCCATTTATAAAGAAAAAATAAAAACACATCCAGCCAGCGACAGGCAGGCCCGTGGGCAGAAAATGCCTGGTTGATGAGAGGTCAGAGTAGAATGGCGAAGCTGACAGGCCTGCCAAGAGTATGAACACATGGGCTCCAGTAGCACGGTGATGTGCAGAGAGGCACCTCAGAACACAGAGACTGGAGTCAAATATTGAAAGGGACAGGCTGCAGCACCGGCTTCCACTTCTGTCAGCTACGAGAGCAAGAAGACGAGGCTACTATCCTATTGGATAGGATGGTCTTTATTGTCTCCGAGTGGCAATTTGCTTTGCAAACAGTCGTCAACGCAACCAATGCACACATCATAAAATAAAGACATAAAAGACATAAATAGATGTAGATAGATAGATGTCATCATAATACAGTTGCAATGATAAAGCACTAAGAGTCCATCAGTCCTTTGTTAAAGTGTGTGTGCAATAGCAAAGTAGGCCTCCAGCTTGTTGAAAAAAAACCAACAGCTGACAGAACAAATGATCTGAAATATCAGTTTGATTGGGCCCTCATAGGGAAAGCGTGCCTCCTCTCCTCGCTGACGGCAGGAGTCGAAACTCTGCAATCGAGAGAGTGATGAGGGTCTGCCAGAATGACCTTTGCCCTCTGAGTGGTTCTAACTGGATAAACATAGCCAAGATGATTCAAGTTGGTGCCAATAGTCTTTTGGCAAAATTCAACAATCTTTCCCCAGCCTATTTTTGTTAACCACGCTGAGGCGGTTGATAAACTCAACAGATTCTTGCAAAAGTTATAACTTTCCCAAAGAAAACAGTCTCTCTGATTGGCCTTTTTGCATGATGGAGTCAGCGTTGGCATCCCGAGTCATTTTGTCATCCAGGATGGTTGGAATTAAGTACCTACAGTATATTGGCTTCCTGCCTCCGCAGTGAAGCCATTGATAAAAGTCGGTGCCGTGACAGGAGGGTTTCTGCCAAAGTCGATAAGCATCTCTTTTGTCTTTGTCTGAGAAATTGAGTCGCAAGTATGAGTCATCACAGCGTTTTATAAGAATCCTGGTCCAGCTTGTGGTGCTCGCGCTCCTGCAGCAGCTGGCTGACAATCACAGAATCATCAGCAAACTTGCTTAATATGAACCTTGACTCAAAACCTACTCTGGCAGTCAGTGGTGTAGAGCACAAACAACACAGGTGACATACAGTAACACACCTCTGGAGTGACCCTGTAGATTTACAGCGATACCCAACCAGTGGGTACGAGTACCCCTAGGGGTAGTTGAACATCTTGCAGTGGGTACATGGAAAGATTGGGGATTACAATTTCTTTCCCAAATTAAAAAAAAAGAAAAGAAATCCAAGTTAAGCTGATTGCTAAAATGGTATGTGCACGCTGAACCCCCTTTCAGAATCAGAATCAGAATTATTTTATTTGCCAAGGTATGTTTTCACATACAGTACTAGGAATTTGTCGTTGGTGCTCATTAACATTGATAAGAACAAATATACAAGTCATAAACAAATAAAATATAAAGGATCTAAAGAGATTATAAAATAGTATAAAGGGATTCAAATTGTAACAGATATACTTAAGCAATATAGCATGAGAGCCAGTGTGTTGTGGCAAATGCGGCCGAGTGGGATAACTGCTGAGCAGCGGGATATATGCCACAACACACGCAGCTCGAGTGCTATATTGCTTTTATAAAACGGTTTCCAAGTATGATAATATAATAATAATAATAATGCTATAAGTCAGACTGGCATGGCATTCTGATAGAGTCAGTTGAAACACTACTGTAAGGCGGGACCTCTAGCAAGAAGATAGACGTGCGGGTGATTTGATTGGATCGTTCTGGAGACTGAAGTTGACATTGGCCAATCCTGGCGCTTGCTGAGAAGCTGAGAGCTTTCTGCAAAGCCCGACACCAACTAACGTTACGTCTTATTTAGAAATGCGGGGTTAACAGCCTTTTTCTTGCAAAGAAGACATTAGCCCACGTCTATTCTTGTACAAAACATAATTTTCTGCGAAGTATTAGTGAAGTTATAAGCGAAGATCGATTCACAAGGATCTGACAGCTGTCTCCGCCATTTTTTTCCCCTACATTGTCATTTGAGGTAACCAAAGCCTTTTAGTAAGAGAGTTGCGTCTCATAACCCATGGCCATGGGTTATGAGAGTGGTATACGGTATTTATACCATGGCTGTGAACCAATCAGATTGCTTGATTTGAGAAAGCCGTTTTATAAATAGTATTAGATATAAACAGTATTACTAGAGTATAAACAGACTTGTAAAAATATTGCGTGAGTAGAAAACATACCAAACTTATAAAATCATAACTCATCAACTCATCATAATCATAACTAACGAGGTAAACACCATGGGGCAATAATTCAACACCTTTTTGTTGATGGAACCTTGGCCAATGGAACATCCACAGATTATTTCCGTGACATGGCAACTTTATTCTGTGGGAAAAGAGGGCTGGAAAATAAATGTGAAAATGCCACACAAAAACAAAACAGTCTTTAAGCAGTCGGCCGCTGATGCAGTCAGGCCCATGAGATGACTTATCCTCTCATTTGTCTGTTCCGGACTTCTCCAGACGTCCATTTCATCAATCTGAATTTGACTGCCCTCTGAAGCAACTCGAAATTCGGCCAGTTCATCACTAAAATCATGGGAATCAAATCTCAAGTGAAACTGCTTTAGCTGCCTCTGCCGGGACAGTCAGACCCTTTTTTCTTGTCCTGAATTTCCCCACTATAGATTTGATTCTCCTCCAGGCGCAGCAAGAACTGTCACTCATAAGTTCATCCTCTACCCTGTCTTTAAAGGTCATGCAACCAACAACACTGGACAATTGCAACGTGAAAAATCGTGGTCGCTGTTGCGACATAGAGACACTGCAGAGCACGTCGTCATTCAGAAACCACGGCCAAAACGGGGGAAAGCACAAACTACCCCCCCAATCCTGGCGTTCTCCTATGTCGCGTGCATGGTCGCGTGTTGCACACAAAGATTATATATACGGAAGATGAACACTCCAACTTAATTCATTGACAGCAAGATCCACATTTTTCTTCTCACCAATTCTCAATGGCTTCCTTGTTTTGCTCGGGAGTACAAAAAAACTTTAATTGCCGATTTTTTACATTTGTCGTCTGCGCAGCCGACCACACAACAGCTTTTAGCTATGTTTAATGGAACGCTTTCCCCCGTAATGGGCGTGGCCTATTTCATGCAGTGTCTCTATGGTTGGAATTTGGCATAAACCAGCATGGAATCCATGGGTCCATCCTGCCCGGTGTCAACAGTACAGGCTGCTGGTGCTGGTGCTGCCTGGTGCTGGTGCTGCCTGGTGCTGGTGTAGTGGTGTGATGCTGCTGGTGCTGGTGCTGCCTGGTGCTGGTGCTGCCTGGTGCTGGTGTAGTGGTGTTATGGTGTGATGCTGCTGTGCTGCTGCTGGTGCTGCCTGGTGCTGGTGCTGGTGTAGTGGTGTGAGGAATGTTTTCTGGGCGCACATTAGGTCCCTTTACTGCCAGCTGAGCGTCAGTTGAATGCCACGGCCACAGCATACCTAAACATCGCCGCTGCTGACGAAGTGCATCCTTTCAGGGCCGCAGACGATCCTTTTTGCAGACGCAATATTCCACCCAATCTTTTGTGTGCGCTCTGAATCAAGTGCTGCTCCAAGAGAGACAATAATCAAGACGGACCTTGAATCTCGTCCGCTTCTAAAAGACTGCGAAGCACTCGGCTAAAGATGGGACTCATAACCTCCTAGTGCCTCATCACGATAAATTATTCAGTCCTGCTGTAATAGTAAATGATTCGTCTGAATGTAAAGCTATATTGCAAAACACTGCACATACTGCATAATAGCGCACAATGGGATAACAGTTTTCAATTTCTATATAAAAAAAATCCCATTAACAGAAGAATTTATGCGCGCAATTAATTCGTTCCGTGTTCCAAGGCCAGTGATTGGGGCAGAACTATTTCTACTGGCAGCTTCTGAGGGTCATTCAAAAGCAAGGGCGCCTAATTGAAAAAAGCTGCTTCTGTATGCGATGACTTGTTAATACGTCCTTATGAATAGGTTTCTTATATTCAATCAGCATTCTCATTGGCCTCGAGCGCCCGCCTTGTCCAGTTTGGACGTAGAAGGTTACTTTGATTGCTGGTGACATCATAGAAAATACTGGCTGTCATTGTGTTTGGCACTCAGCATTTAAGACTTCAGGAGGAAACAGCCCTGGCTGTACTTACATCAAGTTGGCATTCACAGCTACTTAGTTATGACGATATGATAACGAGCGCTAGAGGTGTATTGTTACGCCTTTGGAAATGGCTGCTTCTTCTGCATTACAAATGGCTGTGATGATGAATAAGTCTTTCGTTGACAAACAGATTTCCTGGATAGGCCTGAATAAATGACGCTCCGTCTTGAGGGAAACAAATTGTGTCTTTTTAAACATACCCTGGCATCTTGACAAAGGCCTGAGAAAATGAAAGTGAACATGGCCTGTCCTTCCCAATCAGCGCAGGTAGTCCATCTTGCACCTTGATGCCCCGCCGGTGCCTCGTGAGGAGGGAAAGAGTAGAGCCACTCCCCCGACTACCTGTCCTGCACGTCAGTAAGAGAGATCCTTCATCGCCCCTGACAGCCACTGCATTTCAGAGCACTATTCAATCTATCATGCAGTTAAACTATCATCTCATAAGTAAAGTCTTATACTGCACTTTATGCTGAGGAAGCTATTGTTATGTCATGGGTGGTAGGAAAAAGCCCAAAAGTGCAACCAACCCAAAAGGCTGCAAATATAACTTAAAGGGATAGTTGTGATTTTTTTTTGGGATGTGGGGTTATATGAGGTACTTGCCGACAAGTCAGTGTACTCCATGCAGTAGAATGCAGCGTGGCGTCGTCCCAGTTTGGAGACATGGAGACTGGCCGCATCAGACAAGTAGTAGTAGAGTAGTAAGAGTATGAACAGGGTCATGAGCAAAAACGTAAAAAAAACAAAAAAAACAGAAAATGCCTCCAAACTGCTCACCTGGCGTAATCCAAGTCTCCACAAGCCCTGAGATGCCAAGTTGACTTGTTTTAGCGGAAATCTGCAGTGTAGTTGCAGTGTACGTTGCTTTTAAACCCTTTGCTGGGAAACGCAACATGGTGCTTTTATTTATTAAGCTTCTTAAGCTTTTAGTTTGCCATCAATTTGGTGTTGGTAGTCACACATAACACAGATTCTTGATTTAGTGGGTGACGAAAGTGGTGAAGAAGAGAAAGTTGGAAATGATATATTTTCAGCAACTGCCATGTGTGCAGTGGGCAAAGATGCTGATTCAAACTTCTACGTAACAGTGTGATGTACTGCTACTTACAGAGTAGATCACATTATTTCTCTGGGCATTTCCATAAAGTCAAACACTGGAACCTGTGCATGATATACCAGTACAGTAAGGCAAGCATCATGCAATAAGAGGATACAGTGGTTCAGACCAGGCGAATGGATCACAGAATATTCTATTCTATTCTATGCAGTGGTTGCTATATGTAGGCTACCGAGGGCACAGGTGTACATCTTTGTAATATTTCTTCTTTCTTTCTTTCTTTCTTCAAATTACTCCCATATGCTTCTCTTGCTAAAACCCTGTATTAAATAGAAATGAATCAGTTTTCTTCAACTTTTTTCCTCCTGCTGCCACTGCACCAAATCATGCACTCTGTGAAGAAGACACAGGTCAGTTAGAGACAGATGAAGCCATCCTAAGTGCAGCCGAGGAGATTGCCTTGATTTCACTTCTGTCATAAACGGGGGGGCTCCTTTGGCTCCACCATCACTTTTGATGGACGGTGGTGTTCAAACACATTGAGCTGGGCTCCTTTCATCACAAAGTGCAGTGCTGAGGAGGAACTGGCCAGACAGACAGACAGACAGAGACACAGACAACATGGCAGACAGATCGATGAGATTTTGCAAAAAAAAGATTTGTGTCTTTTGTTTTGAACGGAATCCTTTCTCAGTATTACATTGCACACATACAAGACTCGTGAAGTCATTACTGGATTTAAATTTCCACTGCAATAGTCTCATGCATCTTGTCCCAATGGGGTTAGTTTCTTGCAACATTAATGTGGATTCTATCATTTAAGTCTGTGTCACACTCATCACTGCATGACAAGGTTTTGTTTCCTGTCGGGTACTGTACATGTTTGCGGCAATGCGGGGCTACACTACTGCCAGTGAGATGAGTACTGTCATTAAAAAAAGATAATCTTTTAAATGTTCATTTATATTTAAAACTGGAGACAATAGCCTCAACTCCAACTGCCGGAGAGGTTACGTGCAAAATGAATGTTAATGGCATTCAAGTCATTGTAGCACAGGACAAAATGGGCGCGGGCACGATTGCTTTAAAGTGAAACATGAGCATGAGAGAGATGAGACAATCATCCACTATACTGAGGAGGGCATGTTGAGACAATCATCCACTACTGAGGAGGGCATGTTGAGACAATCATCCACTACTGAGGAGGGCATGTTGACACAATCATCCACTACTGAGGAGAGCATGTTGAGACAATCATCCACTACTGAGGAGGGCATGTTGACACAATCATCCACTACTGAGGAGAGCATGTTGAGACAATCATCCACTACTGAGGAGAGCATGTTGAGACAATCATCCACTACTGAGGAGGGCATGTTGAGACAATTAACCACTACTGAGGAGGGCATGTTGAGACAATCATCCACTACTGAGGAGGGCATGTTGAGACAATCATCCACTACTGAGGAGAGCATGTTGAGACAATCATCCACTACTGAGGAGGGCATGTTGAGACAATCAACCACTACTGAGGAGGGCATGTTGAGACAATCATCCACTACTGAGGAGGGCATGTTGAGACAATCATCCACTACAGAGAAGGGCATGATGAGACAATCATCCACTACTGAGGAGGGCATGTTGAGACAATCATCCACTACTGAGGAGAGCATGTTGAGACAATCATCCACTACTGAGGAGAGCATGTTGAGACAATCATCCACTACTGAGGAGGGCATGTTGAGACAATCATCCACTACTGAGGAGGGCATGTTGAGACAATCATCCACTACTGAGGAGGGCATGTTGAGACAATCATCCACTACTGAGGAGAGCATGTTGAGACAATCATCCACTACTGAGGAGAGCATGTTGAGACAATCATCCACTACTGAGGAGAGCATGTTGAGACAATCATCCACTCCTGAGGAGAGCATGTTGAGACAATCATCCACTACTGAGGAGAGCATGTTGAGACAATCATCCACTACTGAGGAGAGCATGTTGAGACAATCATCCACTACTGAGGAGAGCATGTTGAGACAATCATCCACTACTGAGGAGGGCATGTTGAGACAATCATCCACTACTGAGGAGAGCATGTTGAGACAATCATCCACTACTGAGGAGAGCATGTTGAGACAATCATCCACTACTGAGGAGAGCATGTTGAGACAATCATCCACTACTGAGGAGAGCATGTTGAGACAATCATCCACTACTGCACTACATGTGAAACTTTCATAAGGGGATACAATAATGGAGAGATTCAGTCATTTACTGCAGGAGAGGTTAACATAAGTCTTTTTACTGCAAGAGGCGGGGTCAACATAAGTCTTTTTACTGCAGGAGGCGGGGTCAACATAAGTCTTTTTACTGCAAGAGGCGGGGTTAACATAAGCCTTTTTACTGCAGGAGGCGGGGTTAACATAAGTCTTTCCTGCTCATCATTACTGAAGCAAGGCGACAATAAACATGGTCCTCGAAAGTCACCTAGTCCTAGTGGTTCTCAAACTGGGGTCGGAAGATAATTTGGGGGACATTTGTGAGGTGATTGGAATTGGAACACACACATACACACACACACACACACACACACACACACACACACACACAGGCCTGCAGGGGGCGCAGTGAACCTCCTGTCCCCTTAAGATCACTTTGGTCAAGCAAAGCAAAGGTCTCCTCTTTCAGCTATGTGTGGAGGTATAAATATCTTAAGTATATAACACAACAGTGCAGTAGTACACACAGTATCACAGTACACATTTGTTCGCCATAAATAATCCTGTCTTATTGTGTATTTATGAAGGAGAGTACAGCCAGAAATCCAACATTACCAACTGTTACTCCAACAGCAGCTTGACTCTCTCTGGTTCTGAGCCATCCTGAGCCAACGAGGAGTTATGTGCCATTAAACATTGAGCTTTAAGTGCAGTTGGCTCCTGTCTCTTTAAGATGATCTATGTGGGCTTGAGCAGCATGTATACTGTTTTACCAGACGTTTGCGAGCCTTATCGACCCACTCTCGTCGCTGTGCAAACCTCACGTTGGATGTTTAAAAAACCATATCCTTATATAACTCACCTGGTCATTGCAGTTGTAAAAAGAACTACTGCAATGCAGCACATAGGTTAATGTGCCTTTTAAAGTACCATTTGTAGCCGGCGGCCATTGCTGCGCATTGAGAGCAAACTAAGAGCGACATGAACGCACGCATTGATTTTCACCTAATGTTACACGTAACATACAGAGGGCGGATTCAAAGAAAAGGTCGAGAAAAATGAGATGGAACTTTCTTATTCTACCACTGACGTTCCCCATTAGATCCAGAGCCATGAAGCGAAGCCGCCTTAGTCAGCGCTTAGTCTCTAGAGAGCAATGTCACATTTTCGCTTCATAAGTGCTTGTTGCTCAAGGACACTCTATCCCACTTACTCGCGGATTGAAGTAGCTGTTAGCCGCACAATTACACGATCATAATACTGATCATATACTATTATGAGTTTGGGTGCAAAACGTAGGCCGGAACAGGTGTGAGTGCAAAGTGAGAGACAGAGGCTCTCTTCACCAAACCAAGTTGTAGTAGTGGTTGGTGGTGGTTAGGGATGTCACGATACTATAATTTCTACTTCGATACCGATACCCAGGAAAATATCGATACTCGATACCATTTTCGATGCCGCAGGGAAGGGGGGGATGACGACACATCAAGATGCATGAAAATAAAGTTAGACAGATGGACGGACAGACGCACACTTCTCCATAATCTAGGCCTGATAAAACTTTGAATTTAGACAGCAGATTAGCCCTGCTCTAGCCAGCATAACATGTTTAGCTTGTTGAAGCAACAGATACCCACCAATTTTCATTAAAAAAGCACTTATTGTATCAACACTGTTGCAAATGACTATTGTATCCATTTCAAATTTTTTGTATTGATACTTTTCGATACTATCGATACTTTGACAACGCTAGTAGTGGTGGTGGTAGTAGTAGTAGTGGTAGTAGTGGTAGTAGTAGTAGTGGTGGTGGTGGTGGTAGTAGTAGTAGTAGTAGTGGTAGTTTGGAAGCAGGAGGGGGGGATGATGGTAAGAGAAGCATCACTGATGCTAAGTGAGACTGCCGTTTGGAATATAAACACAGAATACTGCTCTATAATCAAGCCTATTCCCTTGAAGAGGCTCTTAAACTCTCAAGAAACAACAATTATATTGTTTTTTCCCCCCTCCAATCAGCTTTCCAGCTCAGCATGGGACCCGGGAGGCCGACTTGGATAAATATTTCATAGCCTTTCAGCACCATTTGGTTCTAGCCAGTAGAAACAGACAAAAAGAAACGGGCTGGTCAGCCAACCCAAATAAACACCATATGACACAATCCAACAGGCGGACAAATAAACAGCATCAGTATGTCACAACCCAACAGGTGGATAAACAGCATCACTATGTCACAACCCAACACAACCCAACAGGTGGATAAACAGCATCAGTATGTCACAACCCAACAGGTGGATAAACACCATCACTATGTCACAACCCAACAGGTGGATAAACACCATCACTATGTCACAACCCAACAGGTGGATAAACACCATCACTATGTCTCAACCCAACAGGTGGATAAACAGCATCACTATGTCACATCCCAACAGGTGGATAAACACCATCACTATGTCTCAACCCAACAGGTGGATAAACAGCATCACTATGTCACATCCCAACAGGTGGATAAACACCATCACTATGTCACAACCCAACAGGTGGATAAACACCATCACTATGTCACATCCCAACAGGTGGATAAACACCATCACTATGTCACATCCCAACAGGTGGATAAACAGCATCACTATGTCACATCCCAACAGGTGGATAAACAGCATCAGTATGTCACAACCCAACAGGTGGATAAACAGCATCACTATGTCACAACCCAACACAACCCAACAGGTGGATAAACAGCATCAGTATGTCACAACCCAACAGGTGGATAAACACCATCACTATGTCACAACCCAACAGGTGGATAAACACCATCACTATGTCTCAACCCAACAGGTGGATAAACAGCATCACTATGTCACATCCCAACAGGTGGATAAACACCATCACTATGTCTCAACCCAACAGGTGGATAAACAGCATCACTATGTCACATCCCAACAGGTGGATAAACACCATCACTATGTCACAACCCAACAGGTGGATAAACACCATCACTATGTCACAACCCAACAGGTGGATAAACAGCATCACTATGTCACATCCCAACAGGTGGATAAACACCATCACTATGTCACAACCCAACAGGTGGATAAACAGCATCACTATGTCACAACCCAACAGGTGGATAAACACCATCACTATGTCACAACCCAACAGGTGGATAAAAAGCATCACTATGTCACAACCCAACAGGTGGATAAACACCATCACTATGTCACAACCCAACAGGTGGATAAACACCATCACTATGTCACAACCCAACAGGTGGATAAACACCATCACTATGTCACAACCAAACAGGTGGATAAACACCATCACTATGTCACAACCCAACAGGTGGATAAACAGCATCACTATGTCACATCCCAACAGGTGGATAAACACCATCACTATGTCACAACCCAACAGGTGGATAAACACCATCACTATGTCACAACCCAACATGTGGATAAACACCATCACTATGTCACATCCCAACAGGTGGATAAACACCATCACTACGTCACAACAGATGAGATGATGTCATCATGTCTACCAGTGCAGCTACAGATGAGCTGATGTCATCATGTCTACCAGCGCAGCTACAAAGGAGATTAATAGGACAAAATGTTCAACCATCTAAAACATCAGCGGTAAACAGTTTTGGTGTCAGCCGCTGAGAGGAAGGGCCTCGTTCAAGACTCCTCATTTGGCAGCAACGTTCGGAAATCATACAGGGAGCAAAATCCATCTAGGAGAGGCAGAGATAGCATCATAGTCCATAATGCCCATAATGCAATGCAGCCAGTTGCATTTTGACTTAACCCATTGATACCTGATGCAGCATTTGCGTGTATATCCCTCATTTGTGTGTGTATCCCTTTAAGACCGCGAACCGCGTTCACGCGGTTCGCGGTCTTAAAGGGATACACACACAAATGCTGCATCAGGTATCAATGAGGTAAGGGCCACGATTTCTTTTTGAACGAGTCCTCCAGTAGGGTGCAGAGTGTCTCAGGCACATACAGTAGATTCTTACATTACATTACTGAACAAATCTGACTTACAACCACTGTTGCATCATGTTCTCCCCTCTCCCCCATGTTTCCTATCTCTTCCTAATGTGGACACCAATCAATTAAGAAGTTACAATAATGGAAGACAGCAATCCTGCAATTCTTATTTCAACTGTCTCTGTGATAACAATGCAGGTGTACCGTTAGTAGTGGTGTGAAATGAGGATGTTGAGGGTTTTAAACACACCAGTTTGTTCTTGAATCTAAAGCGAGTCAAACCACGTCTACTGTAGCTGGGAATCATCATCACATCGTGCACACACACACACACTCCATCTGGGTTGTTTTAGATCGGCTAACCGTTTTGTCATTTTGTGTGAAACGCCATGTTCCAACTTCCAAGCAAATTACATGGAAAAGTGCTTCATCCTCAGTCAGAACACAGCAGCAGCAACGCGCACACTGTGAGTGTCATCCGGTTTGACATTATATAGTCTTTGTTCTATGTATAGAGTTGAGAGAGAGAGCGTTGCCATAATGTGTTGGCATGTGGGGAGAGTCAGGAAGCCAGGGGCTAACTGCCGAGCCAAAGTCACGGCCATGTCCGCCCTTCGCATACACACCCCGATACACACATCAACAAGCCTCCAGTCCATTCTCAGCCACTGACTTTCATCGCAGATGACTGTTCTTCAATGTTTCCAGGCTAAAAAAAAAAACATTCTTCGCAGAGAGAAAGTGTTTACATGGTGTATTTTATAGCTGTATTAAATATAGCCAAATATAAGCTGTTATCTGTAATACTTTTTAGTCCTCCCCCTATTCTTGCCAGTAAAGGAGGGTTTCAGACCATAAATTTGACTCTACAGTATTATGTACAGTAGCTTGTGCCTATGGTGCATGAAGAGGAGGTTTTACTCCTACAGGGACTGGCCTTTGACAGGCCCACTAATGGGCTATGGTCCACAGCTCCACCTGCTCCCATGCATTTTTCTCTCTCTCCTCGGATCAGCTCCGTCACGTGACGGCTCCACCTGCTCCGACGCATTTCCCCTCCTCGGATCATCTCCGTCACGTGACGACAGGCTGCGGGAGAGGGGAAGGTGATGGGTGGGGGGGAGGTATAGCGATTTGAGAGACGGCGACGATCATTCCTGATTTCATGGCTATTATTCCAGTGGGCCATTTAAAACACAAACATCAGCAGCTCCTCTCGCTTCCCCCGGGGGCAGGAAGTAAGAAGTTGAGAAATGACAAAACGCCTTCGAGGACAGGAAGCGAGCAAAAAGAGCCTGACAGGCCGACTTTGTCGTGATTTTCCGCCGGATGCGGCGGCGTCAAATACGATTATTTTGTTGACCGCAGCGGAGTGACAGTGTGGAAAATTTCTCTGCGGCTATTCCATTCCGGAAGGGTATCTCTGCACATTAAGTAACCTACAGTATACATAAACAGTGTTTGACAGGTAATTATTTTACACAATAAAAGAGAAAAGGAAGAAAGTTGCCTGAAAGCGTGAAGCCAGTATGATAAAGGCCCAGTCAAGCATTGCACTGTGCGCTGCTTCATCCCCACATTGATAGACACTGTAATTTAAAATATATATCATTTTTATTTCGTACGTTGAGCCCCCTATATGTTGAAATGCACTTAGCATGCGTGGCAGTGTGTACATGCTATAGCACAAATCCATCTTGATAATTGTCATATGCTGGAGTCAAGTGTGGACAGAGTGAAACACGGAGGCGAGCCTCCTCTCGCACACACTATCACGTATTATTAACAAGTAAATCTTATTTGGCTGCCATTCATCCCCTCCATGTAAATCATGTCCAATGAAAATGCGCTCTTTTGAGCAATGATATCGCCGAGCAGAGTGACAAGGACGATATAATGAACTGAATGGGATCATTAAAATGTGCATAAATATTGAATGGGACTGTCAATCTTATCCTTCGCCATGTTTCACACCGCACTGCCTAATCACTCTACACTTCTGCTTCTGTTCACTGATTCTGTCTGTGTGTGTGTGTGTGCGCGCGCATGTGTGTATGTATGTGTGTGTGTGTGTGTGTGTGTGTGTGTGTGTTTGCATATATACTGTACGTGTGGGCATGTGTTTATGAGAGATATAGTACTGTATGTGTATGTATATGTGTATGTATATGTGTGTGTGTGTGTTTGCATATACTATTCACCTTATTCACCACGCCCACTTTTTCTCTCTTCCGCGTTCAATGCAAACGTATTTGTTCTTCCGGTTCAGCGCTAGTTGCCTTCTGTGTTAGTTAGTTAGTTAGTTAGTTATGTTATATGGCAGTAAAATGCCACTGAATGACCAAATTGATATAACCTTTAACCATTTCGAGTAACACTGATTCCATACGGATCACCAGCGTTAGTTTGTTGTTTATAACGTGGCTATATTCATAACGTTTCTATCTCGGATGCGTTATTTCGAATCGCACATAGGTTACGCCTAGCGCAACCTATGTGGGTTTCAGGACGCAACAGCCTCGACTCCACTAACGTCATCTTAAGAGCACAATATTCCTGGAATGCAAGTTTAACTAAACAGTTACATGTCCTCTGCATTCTACATAAAATTAAGATATTACGGGTTGTTTTATTTTGTATGTTACATACGTATTGGCCAAGATATGTTAGTTTATGGGGGAGTAATTTTGTCACTTTAGGAGCGGAGTGTGCGCGGCCATTTTGCCTGCGGGGTTTTTGGCAAGTCAAAACGGAAATACTATTACGAAATGACGTAATGCGGAAGCGTCCATGTGTGGGCAAAGAATAAGGTGAATACTGTACATGTGGGCGCGTGTTTGTGAGAGATATATAATACAGTATATGTACTGTAATGTATATGTATGCGCGTGTGTGTATGTGCATGCACATGCGTGCATACGTGTGTGTGTGCGTGCGTGTGCGTGTGACGTGCATGCGTGCATTTGTGTGTGTGTTTGCATATATACAGTACATGTGGGCATGTGTTTGTGCGAGATACATACAGTATGTACTCTATGTATATGTATGCGTGTGTGTGTGCATGTGCGTGTGTGTGAGATATATACAGTATATGTACTGTAATGTATATGTATGCGCGTGTGTGTGTGTGTGTATGTGCATGCGCATGTGTGTGTGTGTGCGTGTGACGCGCGTGTGTGTATACCGTACATGTGGGCGCGTGTTTGTGAGAGATACAGTATATGTACTGTAATGTATATGTATGCGCCTGTGTGTGTATGTGCGTGCGGCGTGCATGCATGTGTGCGTGCGCGTGACGTGTGCGTGTGTACGTGCGCGTGTGTGTGTGACGTGTGCGTGTGCGTTACCCCCGGGGTGCTTGTTGGCTAATGGAGATGTTTAGTCACGCCTGTGTGTGACAGGTGGCCCTGCTGGCCTCTCCTGTGTGCTCAGTACAAACGCTCTCCTGGGTGAGAGGCTGTCACATCCACTTACACCAGGGAACACTTCCTGTTCCTGGCTCTCCCTCGCCTCCAAAACACAACACGAACAACGCCGCCATCGCACTTTTTACAGTCTCACCGTTCCAAAACTCACGATTCAACCCTCCCCGTGCTGTACCACCATCACCACCACCAGCAGCAGCAGCAGCAGCATGCAAACACACACAGTGTGTGTATGCACAAATACAATAACCCCCCCAACCTGTGCGGCTCACAGGGGGGAGGTTGCCTCGGGAGACTATTGAAATTTGCTGGGGAGAAATAGCTGAGAGAGTCTCTGAGTGTTTCCACACTGGTGTCTAGAGGGGATTGTGTGCTGTTCACTCTTGCACATATATATAGCTAGTACAAGCTTACTGCGTAGCCTACACACACACACAAACTCAGTCTCACACACACACAAACTCTCTCTCACACACACACACGCATTCTCACACACACACACACGCGCATTCTCTCTCACACACACACACACACACACACACACACGCGCATTCTCATACACACACACACACACACACACACACACACACACACACACACGCCAATGAGAGCTGTCCAATGTTGGAGAGAGAACTCCTGTATGCTGTGTGAAGGCCTTTTATGTGCGATGGTCTATGCGGTGAGAGCCCTCTCTCTCTCAGCAGAGAAAAGTTCTATTCTGTGCTTTATACTTTTAGCAGTTGAACCGTGGGGAGAGAAGAAAATGTCACTTGAGTTCTGCATCAAGCGTGTGTCACCATAGGGAAACATTGATCATATGCACGCTCACCAAGAGACTCTCTCTGTGGGCTGCCAATTATATCATGTTTGAACCCGGGCATAAAGAGGAGGGAAAAAAGATACGTGGATTTCTGACTTATTGCAATAAAGCTACGATTTATCAGAAAAAATACACTATATTGAATTGTCAGAGAATAGGGTTTTAAGTGATGCGTGTCCTCTGGCGGACATGTTGTAGTAGGTCCTCAGCTCTGGGAACAGCAAGAACAACTCAAATGGTCGATTTGTGCGCCATTTTTGACTGTATACTGATTATTTCACATTATTCATATTAATTATTTACAGGTTAGATTATAATGTCAACCTGTTAGCAAGAGAATCTTGGTCTGTCACTATCTTCTTGTTTACACATCTGAATTGAATAATTGTTAATGTTATGCGGCTTGTATCTAGCATTATGTGGCTACCTACCAATGCCACAAACTAACTGCTTATTACTTTAACTGACTCTATTCAAGCTACAAATTTGGAAATAAAAAACTTATCAGAGCATTCACTTTCAGTTACTGTTTGGATCCACACCATGATCCACGCCTATCTTTCTCAGATACTGTATCTGTACTATGTTTTGTTGTTTTATATATTCTGTTTTTGTGTTTTTGTGTTTTATGTTTCGGGGACAACGGATGGAAACTAGCCTTGTGCTAAATCGGGCGATTTTTACACTTTTATTATGTTCCAGATGTTTTTATCTGTTCCATGGTTATTGTGTTCATTAATTTTGCATTGTCCCGTCTAAATAAATAAATAAAATAAATAAATAAAAATAAATAAATCTCTCCTTTTCTAGTCTGATTATATATATATATATATATATAGCCCTTCTTTTCTTTCTTTTTTCATTAATTTACAACCATTTCTCCAGTGGACCTTCAGGATGGTGTCAGTGATGGTTGGTTGCCATGAGATGTTTCACACAACTGCACAGTCTATAGAAGTCTATATAGTCATTTTGTGAAGCCTGCTTTTGTATTGAGCCATCGTCTTGTTAATAGAGAAGTTAAGTAAGATTGATAGAAATATGAATAGCTCCTGGAACAGCATAGGGCCTCATGCTGTGACAGTATATCTACCGTTACGTTAAGATTAGACAGTATTAAGCTGTGGGTCTCTGTGGAACCAGTAGGTGGTGACGGTCTCCGTTTCACAGCACACTGCCGCCATCCTGAGGTACCAACAAGCACCTACATCATCTACAAAAAGACTAGCATCAGGCATCCTGCCGTCTGGAAGGAAAATAATACCCAAATAACATGTACTGTATGTGGGAATTAACCAATGAAAGGGCCTCTTAGGCAGTTCTACCCACTAGATTAGAACCATTTTATTAGTATTACTAGCATTACTGTACCTGTTGTTGTTAGTCCACTTAGACCAGTGGTTCTCACATTCTTTTTCACATGAGGGACCCCTAAACTGACAAAGATTAGACCACGGACCCCCATTTGATAGGATTTTGTCCCACGGTCCCCCATATGATAATAGGATTCATGCTTTCAGATGTTTTATTACAGAAAGTGTATAAAACCCATGACCAAAATAGTCCTTGTGTTACTTATGAATGGAATTATAGCGAAAATAAATTACCCCCATTTTGGCTGGGGACCCCCTGGAACCCTCCCAAGGACCCCTGGGGGTCCCCAGACCCCCATTTGAGAACCACTGACTTAGAGAACATCCTATGTGGGGTTTTCTTGACATCTTAAACACTACACACAGTACACATCCCTCTCCGTGGCAAACTTGAACATAGTATACAAGCCGAAGCTATTTACAACTTCCAATGATTTCTAAACTGCCACAATATGCCGTATCTCAGAACTCGTCAAATTCTCATTTGCCTTCCTCGCTGTGGTGTTTGTAAGTTCCAGCTCAAATAGGTGTTCCTCTTGACTTCTCATGAAGCTTCTCACTTCCCAAAAGTTCCTGAAATACAACCAGCCAATTTATACACACACTGCCTTTTACAGTCATCTATCTTTGAGTTTCTGTCCTTGGCTGCTGCCTTCTGCTCTTTTAAACCACTAGGTGGGTTCAACCTTCTGTTAATGAGACGATGAGTGAAGTTTCTGCAGTTCTACCACCTCCATGCCCACTCTATTTTTACAGGACTGAGCTAGTGAGTGTCCATCTGAGAGCCGAGGGGTCAGGGGTCAACAAGGTGCAGTGAAGGGGACGTGCTTGGCACTGGTTGTAAAGAAGTAGACATTCAACAGCTCTCCACCAGGGGGTGATTTATTGGATGGCTGTACACCGACAAGGACCTAAATCAATGGACCACTATGCATAGCAGAGCAGGAATTATACCGAGGTTAAAAGGCCAGTGCCGTCGGTGCAAAGTAACGACCAGTTTAGCATGTCCTGTTTTCTACTGGCCGTTATGCCCTCTGACTGTGCGTGTCAAACTAGTGGGGTACAGTATGTGATTCCTGGTCACTGCACTAGTAGCGTGACCCTTCCATGCACTACATGTACTCCTCACTATCAGGTGAAACGAAGCGGCTGGCGACTGCACATGTGTCTGAGGGAGCATGTGCTAGTCTACGCTCTCCCCAGATGGGCAGAGGGCGTGGAGCAACGACCAGGGCAGCAGGGGGAATTGGCCAAGTACAATTGCGGAGAAAATGGGAGAAAAACCGGAGGAAAGAAATTATAAAAAAAACACATTAGCAATAGTGTTATGATTAGCAATAGCTAACATTAGCAATAGTGTTATGATTAGCAATAGCTAACATTAGCAATAGTGAACAGTGTTCTTTTTGCAGTGAATCGATGTCCTCCCCCTCTACTTATTCTTCCTCCCCCCTCTCTCAGTATTTTGCCCTTTGGGTTCCACGCCCTTCAGGGTGACTCCCTGTGTCGTAGCTAGGGCACACACACCCTAAATCCATTTACAGCACTGTTAAGGTGGCACTCTATAGTGTCTGAGTTATTGTGGCTCTGCGTCATGACAGGAAGTTGATCTTTTTCCAAGCGCCTGGCCTTTACTCCAGTGACCACCCCAGGAGCGATGCCCCCCTCTGCTGGCAGGCCGCCTCAGTAACGTGAGAGCCAGTGTGGCATGGAGGCAGCTAGGCTCCACAGTGCAGGCATGGAGGCAGCTAGGCTCCACAGTGCAGGCATGGAGGCAGCTAGGCTCCACAGTGCAGGCATGGAGGCAGCTAGGCTCCACAGTGCAGGCATGGAGGCAGCTAGGCTCCACAGTGCAGGCATGGAGGCAGCTAGGCTCCACAGTGCAGGCATGGAGGCAGCTAGGCTCCACAGTGCAGGCATGGACGCAGCTAGGCTCCACAGTGCAGGCATGGAGGCAGCTAGGCTCCACAGTGCAGGCATGGAGGCAGCTAGGCTCCACAGTGCAGGCATGGACGCAGCTAGGCTCCACAGTGCAGGCAGAGGAAGAAAGTTTTTTTTTTTTTTTTGCAAGGGTGTTACCTGTCAAGTTATCAGTCAAGTTGACTTATTCTTAGCAAAGTTACAAAGTGCAGCAAAGTATCCCCCAAAACATCAACAATCAGCTGTAAGATATGGTATATGAATATGATCAGCATGTATTCAAGTCACATCTCAACGGTTAAATCCTGTCCAATTCATTCATTACGCCTCTGAATTCTAATTAGGTTTCTTCGATCAGACCACACAACTCTTGTTGCTGTATTATTGTCACATTTGGCACCTTCTCCTCAGTGATTTGTATGTGGTTCACTGGCTGACCTTGGTCTAAACGAGAGCATCCAACCATCTATTCTAGATCAATAATCACGGTGAAGGAGGCAGTAGCTTATAATAATAACATATTGATTTTATCGGTAAAATGACAGACGTATAGCTCCCAACTTGCAAAATGGAAGTCTCAAGAGGATTCTCTCTCCAGTCTTGCACGTTGTAGTCTCTCTCTCTCTCTCTCTCTCTCTCTCTCTCTCTCTCTCTCTCTCTCTCTCTCTCTCTCTCTCTCTCTCTCTCTCTCTCTCTCTCTCTCTCTCAGAATTGCAGCAGCGACACTTTTGTCATCAATAATTGATGGATAGTGGTAATGCTAACTGATAGTTGAGGTACTGAGACATCAAGGTATCTTTGCTCCAAGTTCAGTTACATATTTAAATCTGTCCACTGACAGCAGCACTGACGGCAGATTGCAAACTCAGACTGAACCCACTCGACGAACACCTCACTGAAGAGTTAGTCTGATCATCTAAAATTCTGTTTGAACGCTTTGCCCCGTAAATATTTTCTTTCTCCGACGCTAGCAGACCTCCTATTTCCTGTGCTTAGAGAGTTGAGGCTGATGGTTTTCAGCATCTGCAATATGGCTCCTGTGAGTTTCAACCTGACAGCCTGTCTCCACGAAGGCTTGGTAATGAGAAAGACTGTGTTCCTTCTGTCTACACGTGTCAGAATGACACATACGCAGTTGTTTTCCGAGCGTGTGTACACTGTGGTTTTCCCATTATCGTTGCCTCGACGAGCATAGCAGACAAACACAACAACGCTCAGACATTTATCTACAGCACCTATTTGTGTAAGTTATGAAGTTACGAGCGGAGGCTTTTTAGTTGTCTGCAGTGTTGTTTTATGGCGTGCAATCTGATCGACAAATGTGTGCTAAGTGGTAACAACTGTTTTGGATGCAGCTTCCTGCTGTTGCAGAACTGACTCGTTAACTGACTGGTTAATGAAGGTAATAATGAAGTTGTGGCCAACGGTTTCAGAGTGCAATGAGACCAACTGAGAGATTTAAAATGCCACTGCTGGTGTTAAAATTCATTTAAACTCACCTGTGCACCTGTGTTTGGAGCATTCAGGTGTGCAAAAGTTCTTCTGTCTGGGTGTCCAGGTAGTGCAGCGGTAGATTCCCTGCCTACCACCACGAGGGTCGCAGGTTCGCGCTACCTCCGGCTTGGTCGGGGCGTCCGTACAGGCAGAATTGGCCATGTCTGTGGGTGGGAAGCCAGATTAGGGGTATGAGTCCTGGTCACTGCACTAGCGCCTCCCGTGGTCGGTCAGGGTGCCTGTTCAGAGGGGAGAGTTGGCCAAGTACAATTGGGGAGAAATCAGGAAAAAGAAACTTGATTAAAAAGAGAGAAAATGTTTGTATCTGTATTATTATAAAAAGACAAAAAGTTTGTTTCATTCCAAAAAGACAAAACTGGTTTGCATAGTGATGATTACTAACCGGAAAACAGAACTCATTAGAGAATTTAATTTGAATAATTATCTGTTGTATGCTGTATATGTTGTACAGTATTATGTTGTAACATACCGTACATGATCTATATTTTTGACAAATGGACTGATTTTAAATCTTGCATTATTATTTTAATTGGCCTAAATTAATTAATCAAATCAATTCAATAAGCATGTTCCTATAGCTAGCTAGCCTTTTGTTGTTGTTGCCTGAAATACATTTGTTACAGCTTTCTGCCGTCTCTCAGACACAAAATCAACTGTGAGGTAATGTGCAGACAGAGCCCAAGGTGTCAAAGCATAACACAACCTGTCAATATGTTGCCATCATCATGTGTTTGACTAGTTCTAAGTAGTCCAACCATGACCCCAAACTAATTGTGAATCCAAGAATCAATATCGAGCTGAATCATGGTGGATGGATACCCTGGGAGGGGATGACAATCAATCCTAAATGTATCCCAGGGCTGGCCAGGCATGTCCACATAGGACACGCCTCCAAAGGCTGTGGAAGTTACTGCGTCTTCGCCTTGACTCTCACAACACCACGTTCCCTCCTGGAACATCATGCTCCTTCATGTATTTGTTTGTACATTTTGTGTCTGCTTTATTGATTGATGTCACCTTCATGAAAAGCTGAGAGTCCCTCACAAATCATTTGAAATGCAAAAAATGCTTTACTCACTTTGCCTGAGCTCCTGCAAAAATATCAGTGCGTAGTATCCTTGGAGCTGGCCTCGCTCTGAAGGCTGAGACAGCAGAACATGCACATGAACGTCCACTGTTTGCTATGGTAATTTGACGAGTACAGCACAAAATTGTGAATATGGAATTGTAACGGTTAATTGATATGCTGTTCAGGGACAAGATGAACGTACTGTAGCATGATCAAAGATCCTCTCTTCTCTGGCTAGCTCTTCTAGTCAACATTAACGTTAGCAATCCATAGCAGCAAGGCAACGTAGAAGCTCCTTTGGTCCATGCAGCAGAACCTCTTGCCTCACAGACTCGCCATAAGTTGGTCGATACGGAGAGAGCGCAACGCTGCCCAGTGCTCCAACCACCCACCAGGAACATTGATTTGAATGGCATTGACCGCCGCACTATAGCCACGTTCTGTGGGCAGCTAGCGCACACTCAGTGGCTGTTCTGTATGAACAGGCAGAAAGCCTTTTAATCAGTCGGTGCTCTCAGACAACACCGCTCATAACTATTAGAGCTCTTAGCTACAACTTTTCAGACGTGTATCTGCAGGATTAAGGAGTGAAAGAAAAGGCCTAGTCACCACCGGCGGGAGCATCCCTCTCCTGATCAATCTGTGCAGCTCCAGCGGAGACATTGTTGCTTAGGAACAGCATGGTCACTTTGTGACCTGTAGTATTTTCAGATGAAACACTCAATCATAGCCAGGGTCAAACGGGAAGGTCAGAAGCTCAAATTCCCTGATGGGAGAGAGGCAGGAAGTTATGTGATACTGTCTGTCTGTAGTGTGGATGCTGTCTGGATGCCCTGGAAACCACATCAGTATCAGTGTCTGTCTGTGGCGGCACACGCTGCCCTCCCTCCCATAACACACAACAATGTGTCCTCCTCTCTTCCATGTGTGTTTGTCTTC
>NC_139639.1:4989893-5052393 GCF_964638095.1 Poromitra crassiceps
TAACACGTAGGAAGGAGCAAACTCCCGGGTCCCCAGCGTCCCGTAACAACAACGCTGACAGGCCAGCGGCCTGTGGCTGAAAATGACAAATCCCAGAAAGCACAGAACTTACAGTGCCTCTCTGCTGGGGCCTGGACAGGTGGTGGTGGTCTGCTCTCCTGCTGGTCTGGTCCAGACTGCCCTGGTGTCTCTCTGCTGGGACCTGGACAGGTGGTCTGCTCTGCTGTCCTGCTGGTCCAGACTGCCCTGGCCCTGGTGCTGGTGTGTTGGGTTGAAGTGGGCTGACCTGAGGTGCTGCCACTCCCTCTTATGCTGAACTCTACAAGAAAGTTAGATATGCCAATATTTGCCAATATATCACCTAATTGAAGCATGAATAAAATGTTATGACACATGGTGGTATTAGCACATGGCTGAACAAGCAAAGTCGACTACGGTATTTCTAGATTTAGACGATAGATTGACATTTTTTAGCCGATAGATAGTTGGTGGTCTACCGCTCTCAAATTCTCCAGCTGTGAACTTTAGCACATGGTGTGATCTGGTGACGTGTGGCAGCTTTGTCAGCAGCCAACACCTACTTCCTTGGAAGCGTTTTGTCAACACTGACCTGCAGCTTCTTCAGAATGCTGCTGTAACGGCTTCCCTCTGGTGACACGTATAGAGATCATATCCTCCCAGTTTTAGTCCGACGCCCAGCGACATGACTGACCCCACGAACCCAACGTGAGATTCTTGGATGGAGCCTTCCTGTCTGCTCCACAGTCAGACTGTGACCAAAGGACACATTCTCCATAACATAAGGGCCCACAAACTGTGGAACAACCTGACCCGAAGAACTTAAAGGAACACTCAATAACTGTCAAACTAGATGAATGACTTCAAAACCGTTTACAGTTTGAGAGTTGAATTGAGTTAATGAGTTATTAATTTGAGTTAGTGTGGACCAGTGATGTCACTGGTCCACACTTTAACACTCAATAACTGTCAAATTAAATGACAGACTTCAAAACAGTTTACAGTTTTCTGATATACTACTGATGTTCTAATGATACAAAGCTGCATGGTTGAAAATGGGTGGAGTGTTCCTTTAAGCAATAGCTAACTCACTTTAAGAATTGCTTCTTAAAATTGCTTCTTCATTTTTATAAACTTGCTTTCTGTATCAATCCTATAGATAGGAAGGCTGAGTGGTTAGCGTGTTTGACTTTGGAATGATACCCAGGTTCGATCCCCCCCCCGTGCTTTTGCAGTGCTCTGCTCTTTTCACTTCTCACTTGCTTCGTAAGATGTTAAACTGCTATAGAAATAAAATGTTTATTCTTCTTCTTCTTTGTCATATGCTGTACATGTTTTAACTGTGCTGCCTTGTCTCTTGGGTGAATGCATGACCAGATCTTACAATTAACGGTCTGTTTTTTTGTCTCCGTGTCAAAGGTCAAGTGCAGTGCTCATCGGCCGACAGTTCCCATTTCCGTCATCTTCTTCGAGAAGAATCAACCTCTTTCAAGTCCCATCTCTCAAGACGAGGCCCCATGTCAGTCAAGCCCCTAGGTTGTGTCGGGGTGCACTTCACTGTGGCGTGTGGAGAACCTGGCATATGGTGCAGCGGCGCTAACAAAGGCAGTAGCGTGCGTGTGTTCAACCAAGCATGGCACTATTGCCCGGCAAGGAAAACATGTTTGTGATCAGAGTCAATCTGTGTTCTTCATATTACGCTGCCTTGGCTCAGTCCCCAGGGTCGCAGCTGGAACTGAACCTATGAGAGCGCTGACAGCGATCTCGTTTGAAGCATATTAACGAATAACTGGGATTATTATTGTTAAAAAATAAGAAGAAAAACAGGATCCCACTGTATTTTTCACTGTAGAGTATATTTCCAGTTTACTTTTATGGTTTCATGTTTGTTTTGTGAGGAACACATGGGCATTGATGTCCATAATATTGAACAGTGACATGATGCTTTTTCGCCAGAGTAGCCATTAGTCTGGATTTGGAACAGCATGTTGAATATGAAGTTAGTTTAGATTTGGAACGGCATGTTGAATATGAAGTTAGTTTGGATTTGGAACAGCATGTTGAATATGAAGTTAGTTTGGATTTGGAACAGCATGTTGAATATGAAGTTAGTTTGGATTTGGAACAGCATGTTGAATATGAAGTTAGTTTAGATTTGGAACGAAATGTTGAATATGAAGTTAGTTTGGATTTGGAACATGTTGAATATGAAGTTAGTTTGGATTTGGAATGGCATGTTGAATAAGTTAGTTTGGATTTGGAACGCCATGTTGAATATGAAGTTAGTTTGGATTTGGAACGCCATGTTGAATATGAAGTTAGTTTGGATTTGGAACGCCATGTTGAATATGAAGTTAGTTTGGATTTGGAACAGCATGTTGAATATGAAGTTAGTTTAGATTTGGAACGAAATGTTGAATATGAAGTTAGTTTGGATTTGGAACATGTTGAATATGAAGTTAGTTTGGATTTGGAATGGCATGTTGAATAAGTTAGTTTGGATTTGGAACGCCATGTTGAATATGAAGTTAGTTTGGATTTGGAACGCCATGTTGAATATGAAGTTAGTTTGGATTTGGAACGCCATGTTGAATATGAAGTTAGTTTGGATTTGGAACGCCATGTTGAATATGAAGTTAGTTTGGATTTGGAACGGTATGTTGAATATGAAGTCAGTTTGGATTTGGAACGAAACGTGAAACGGATTTGAAACGATGAGCTGCTCTTCTTCGTTGTTGCTGTAAAAAAAAAGTTATGGATACATGCCCAACATTTAATGTTGGGCAATGCCCAACATTAAATGTTGGGCATGTATCCATAACTTTTTTTTTGCCAGTGTGTTACAGTATATCACATCGTCAGTAGCAACCAGGGGGGGGGCAGCCTCACAGTCACCAGCCTGGCCGTCACCCTTACCCTTCCTTCGCCACCAGCGTCAGATGCTGCCCGTGTCACTATCAGCAGCTAGCTGGCTAGCATCGTCGGGCCATTCTCTTGATCACTTGCCAAGAATGAGTCTAAAAAGAGAGTAATGCCAAATTAAGACTTGACAACTGAAATAACGCATTCTCCTTAAACAACTCATTTAGCTTGAAAATAAACAACCGAATCTGGGTAGTTCTCTAAATCAAACAGTGCTTATATTCTATCAACAAACATTAATTGACTCCACTGTAAATTAAAGACATGCAAATCTGAAGAATTAAGGCACGCTTTTAATTAGTAAAGAATGGCCGCCCTCCTCTGATGTGTGTGATGCCTGGAGGTACGAATGAAATTGGATGCAGGAAAAGAACTAACGAGGATAGTAACTGTTTTATAACATTTTATGTAGCTAATTAATAGTCAGGTTTCTATGGTATGCAGATTACAATTTCAATATAACATGAGTTTGCCTTGTAGTCATATTTACCATTGTAAATAAAGCCACACTCCACGCATAATTGTCAAGCCAGTGTAAGCTAAATCCCAAGGTGGCACACCGTTTGCTTTGCTATCCACTATGTTGACTTTCTTTCTTTTACTTTGAGTGAGTCTACAAAGCTATTTCTCCACAAAGTCATTGCCCCCCAGGTCAGGTTCCCCATTTGATCTGAAATAGACCCTTGTAACTTGTCAAACATCAGGTTGCCTCCATAAAGTGGACAAGATACCAGAAGCCACCACATTTATTATGAAGGAGATGAAGATCCTCCTCCCATCAACCTTTACAAAGCCTCCCTGGCCAGACTCATTTTGATGCTTCCATCTCATCTTACAATTTTGACTGTAATTGTCCGTTAAGGATAAGACAAAAGTGCAAAGAGATACAAGTTGTCATTAGTCCAGTAAACATGTCACTTGACCTCACACTAATTGCAACAAAACCAAACTCAACTGATTTTGTATCCTCAATATGTCCTCAATGAAGGAAAAAAAGTGTTAAGGAAATGTATGAAGGGAAATTTTTGAAAATGACCCATATGATGCTACCAAAAACGTTTTTTTATTTATTTTTTAACATTTTTATTTATTTATTTATTTATTTTATTTTCTCCTTGAAGCAAAAAACACATACAGGATATAAGTGATGAGATTTATGGCACATAAAAAAAAAAAAAAAAGGCTTCCATAGGCTACCATCATATTTAGGTCATTTTCAAAACTTTCCCTTCATACATTTCCTTAACACTTTTTTTCCTTCATTGAGGACATATTGAGGATACAAAATCAGTTGAGTTTGGTTTTGTTGCAATTAGTGTGAGGTTGACCCACATATTTGCGTAAAATGCCTGGACTACATAGGCTTAAGTGTTAAACCACTGAAGCATATGGACATGTATACACCATGTATACCTTCCTCTTCCTCCTATGTCTTTACATCCAAACTGGGACCCTGGAGAGATGTCTCTGGACAGATGATACATTCTGTCTCATTGCAGTGAAATGTCCATACGTTAGCACGGATCATGTTCAGCATAATATTACATATAGATGGATGACTTTGATCATTGATGTGCAGTTGTTTGCAGTATGCATCCATGATATCCTCAGAGCATTTCTACGCTTGAAATTCTACACCTTAACGTCTACCACTTCTACACCCATCCCAAGGTAAGCAGGCAAAGTATCCAGAGGAAAGGTTAAGCATTACGCAGCCCTCAGTCATGGTGCAAGTCAATCAACCCCATTCAGATGAAAGCCTACCGGGGATTTTGGAGAATTGGATTATTAGCACAAGCACATTGTGTGTGTGTGTTGTGTGTGTGTGTGTGTGTGCCCGCGCATACAGTGGTGTAATGTAACAAAGTATTAATACATTAAGTACAGTACTTCAGTATTTTTTCAGAGTATATGTACTGTACTTGAGTATTTATATTTCTGTCAACTTTCACTTTTACTCCACTGCATTTCCCAAATAAGATTTATACTTTCACTCCACTTCATTTCCCCCAAGCAGCTTAGATACAAAGTAAAATCAGAAGAAATTGCGTAGCCTGCAAGCAATCAGGTTTGGCAAATCAGTGGTCCTAGTTTGCAGGTTACGTTAATCACAATCCACACGCCATTCCAGTTGGTCGCTGTAATGCAACATAACGTTGTTTGCCAACTGCTATAAAACTCAAGAAGAAGAAATGGACTTCCACTCAAGCCCAGGCATGTCTTTTGCTTGCTTGACTTTTAATGAGTGACTTTTATCAAAGTCTTTTTCTGGGAAGATATCTGTACTTTTACTCAAGTATGGCTTTCGAGTACTTTATACACCACTGTCTGTGTGTGTGTGTGTGTGTGTGTGTGTGTGTGTGTGTGTGTGTGTGTGTGTGTGTGTGCGTGTGTGTGCGTGTGTGCATGCATGTGTGTGTGCGTGTGCGTGTGTGTGTGTGTGTGTGTGTTTGCATGTGCATGCCAAGTAGGCTACTTGAAGGGGGGGGAGCAGTTGTTTGTAAGTGCTCCTGCGTGCTGGTTGTACTTTTATCTACTTCATAACCGGACTGAGTAACTGAAGTGGTGCCGGTGCGTCAATGGAAATACACATAGATATGACAGATATGCAAGAAAGGAAGGGCGAAGGAATAAATAAACAAAGAACGAAAATCAGTCCATATATTAATGATTTCTGCCTTAGATCTTGAAATCTGAAATCACCTTCTTCTTCTCTCTCCTTGACAAATTTGGTAGGTGACCTGAAGATTAATCATGTATGTCCTGAAGGAGCATGAAGGGCACATAGGGGCCTTTAGACACTTATTAACTCACACACACACACACACACACACACACACACACACACACACACACACACACACACACACACACACACACACACACTCACACTCTCTCTCACACACACACACACACACACACACACACACACACACACACACACACACACACACACACACACACACACACACACACACACAGCCTCCTAAAACTATTCAACCTTAAGGTAATGTCCTTTCAGGCTGAGGTCATTGAATGTATCATTACGTTTGATAACAAGCAGCATGACTTTACATGGGAGGTCTTTGTGGATCGCTGAACATGTGAGTGCAGCCTATATTGACCATGGAACTGTATTGTATTTCTTTAGTATTATTCAGTTAGTCAAGCATCAACGATCGCCTTGTGCAAAGATCAGGATTATGATTTCAGACTGATCAAATGTGATGTCCTTTAGATGAAAACGACTCAGAAGTTAACCTTTTCTGGGGCATTAGTGTTTGAAAATACTATATGATTATGACAAAATTAAGTGTTTCAATGGTGTGTGTGTGTGTGTGTGTGTGTGTGTGTGTGTGTGTGTGTGTGTGTGTGTGTGTGTGTGTGTGTGTGTGTGCGTGGGCCACTGCCTTGTCATTAATTGCTGTAATGACAACTATGAAAACAGTAATAAGCCGTTGTGTCAGTGTGATTACTGCACACTGCACAGCCATAGCCATGAGTTTAGGGGTCTTTCATGTGGAAAAGATTTGAGAACCACTGCCTTAGTGAGTCATATCAAAAGCTAGTCAAGTTGTTTGTCAAATCAAAAACAGCCTAAACCTGTCAAACATAACTGTAGCGTGTTGCAGTGATGTGTGGCCAAAACTAAAGTATGCTATGCAGACAACAGTTTTTGAAATTGGTTTTGAAAAACTTTAACTCTTCTCAATGTCTCGTCCCGAGTCACGAGGAAGCATAAATTCTGTTTGCTACTTGTTGTGAACGAAAATTCATTATGAAGAGAAGATCAAGGAACTTTTCAGACTGTCCCAGTAGGCTATGTCCTGTAAGCAATGTGTTTATTATTTCAGACTATGTTTATTCTGTATTGTGTACACACAAGTCATCATAAATCAACGCAAATGCTTCAACTTTGACCTCAAACAGCCTCTTCCCACTGATACTGCACATAAACACTGATTCTAGTCCTGTTTTTACAGCATCAGATAGTCAAACCTTATCAGTTCACCACAACCTTGGTGCGCTTTTCACTTTCTACAATGTCCAGACAGAAGTGTTTCTCAATGTCCTCCTCACATTGTGACCACCTTATCCTTTAACCTCCTTATGGAGCAAAAAGGTTCCTTGCAATTATGACTCAAAGATAAAAAGTACGATACTTTCTCTTAAGGCACAATCATACCATAGGAATAACATGCTATTGGTCTGTGATCGGCAAGCTGCACGATCACTGGACAGGCGATCTGTCAATCACCCCCTTTTCTATCATCTATTTTACTCCAGACGGGTGAGTTATATAAAAAACGACCCTCCTACAGTTGTTATGAAAAGATGAAATTAGCTTATAGACCAAAACCATGTTTTGGTCCAGGCTGTAAAGATGTTTAATTACTGTTACAAAGTGGGGCATTTTAACTAACCTGACGCTGCCAGATGGACGGTTTAGCGTCACATTACGTTTCACTAAACCAGTCGATCTGGGAATGCAGTAACCCGACCCGCTGACGGAGGCGGGCACTTTTTCCAAGCTACTTGGCAGGTGATTGGATGACCCATCTGTCCATCACCGCTGGTGCGTGTTAACTTCAACCAATCAGATCGCCATGCCTCTGACGTCACGTTTGCGACCGGAGGAAGGTGCATGTGCCTGATCTCCGTGGTAGTCTATCATTGATTGAGTCCTCACCGTCCTCATCGTCGTAAAGTCGCCTTCGAAGCATGACGTTCGATTATAACAAACTAGTTGTGTGGCTTAGCTTTCCCAAATGTTGAGGGTCGTTTTTTAGAATTTAATACATAGAATTGGGAAGGTTACATTAAATTTCATTCAGACTGCCTGTCACTTCCGCTGCGGCAGCCATGTTGACGAGTGAAAAGAACTACAAAGACCATGTACCCACTACTTGCCCAGACGAGCCAAAGCCCGCCGCTGATTCGTCGAGCCGGCCATGGTTCGGCCAATCATCCTAACTGCCTGTGCATGGCAAGATGGATTACGTCGAGATAATTCTCTTTTGATCTCGCGAGGTTATCCATCTTGCAAGCAAGGTTACATTTTAACAGGAACGATGGGACTTCTGAGTCCTGCCTCAAGTGGCCATTCGAAGAATTACAGCTTAAACAAATACTTGTGCATCTTCAGGGGAAAGGGGGCCCACTGGTATCAACAAGAGAAACTAAGAGATTGCTAAAAATCTGAAAGCACAAGGAGAACAGAAGTTTTGCACACATACATGCTGTTCTGAAGCCATGTATGAAGTCAACATAGTGTTCCTTTATGTCTGGAAGTAGAAGAACGCACAACCACAACCATAACCATAACCATAACCACAACCAGGCACGTGTGGTAAGATCTGGATATTGCAGGAAAACATCCATTACTGAATAGCAATACACAAATTGCAGGCGTGTCGTGGTAAAAACAGAGGTGAGCAAATTCTCCAAGGTGGGTTGTTGATCTGAAAAGACAACGATACTGTATGAAAGTTGGCTCAGCCAATGTGATATGATTATTTTTAATGGGAGAAAAAGTGACATTCTTCAACTTCCAGAGATGTTTGCATAAAAGCACGAATTCTCTGATGTTAGGCATTGATCCTGGAGTTAAGGCTTCAAATGTGTAGTTTTTTTTATGTATTACCATTTTCCACCATTTCCCCATGTTTGGCATTTTGATAAAATTAAAAAAGTAAAATTAAGTATAAGAAAAAAAGTAAAACAGTAAAAACTACAAATGTGATGCCTTAACTCGAATGAATGAATGAATGAATGAATGAATGAAAAAAAATTTATTGGTCACCACCACCACCACCAAGCATACACTTAGGTCATAACCAAAGGTTTGGGGCAGAAGCAAACGCTTATGTGAAGCCCCCCCTTTTCTTACAATTAAAATAAGATCATCATGATCTTATTTTAACAGGATGAATGCTTAAGATCGGATACAGTAATTAACTATTTGATGCAAAAATGGCTGGTTCAAGAGTAACTTTTTTCTTTTGCTGCTTTGGGGCTTTTATGGGCTTTTTATGAGTTTTATAGTGGGAATTTTTGTTAAATTTGACCTTTATGTCTGGAAGTAGAAGAACGCACAACCACAACCATAACCATAACCATAACCACAACCAGGCACGTGTGGTAAGATCTGGATATTGCAGGAAAACATCCATTACTGAATAGCAATACACAAATTGCAGGCGTGTCGTGGTAAAAACAGAGGTGAGCAAATTCTCCAAGGTGGGTTGTTGATCTGAAAAGACAACGATACTGTATGAAAGTTGGCTCAGCCAATGTGATATGATTATTTTTAATGGGAGAAAAAGTGACATTCTTCAACTTCCAGAGATGTTTGCATAAAAGCACGAATTCTCTGATGTTAGGCATTGATCCTGGAGTTAAGGCTTCAAATGTGTAGTTTTTTTTATGTATTACCATTTTCCACCATTTCCCCATGTTTGGCATTTTGATAAAATTAAAAAAGTAAAATTAAGTATAAGAAAAAAAGTAAAACAGTAAAAACTACAAATGTGATGCCTTAACTCGAATGAATGAATGAATGAATGAATGAATGAAAAAAAATTTATTGGTCACCACCACCACCACCAAGCATACACTTAGGTCATAACCAAAGGTTTGGGGCAGAAGCAAACGCTTATGTGAAGCCCCCCCTTTTCTTACAATTAAAATAAGATCATCATGATCTTATTTTAACAGGATGAATGCTTAAGATCGGATACAGTAATTAACTATTTGATGCAAAAATGGCTGGTTCAAGAGTAACTTTTTTCTTTTGCTGCTTTGGGGCTTTTATGGGCTTTTTATGAGTTTTATAGTGGGAATTTTTGTTAAATTTGACACGGCACAAAAATAAAAATGATCAAAATCAATGGTGGTGGGTGGGGGGGTATGAACCAGAGTTGGGGATATTTGGAAAGACTCTCTCTCCCTAGTCTGTCTGAGCTTTTCTATTGAGTTTGTAAGGCTAAGAAGGCCCGTCCTTATCTCTCTCACCAGATAAGGAAGGTCAGATGATAAAATACACTGAGAGCCCTTGGAATGAAATTGTATTCCTCCTACGTGCAACAAGGGCAATGATCCACGTTTCATGTGATTTGAGTTGCTATTGATAGAAAAGATATGCACGGCAGATATGGGACAGGGCTTGCTATCTGTTGTGTTGATTGATTTGGTTATGATTTAATACGGTGGCCAGTTGGTTCTATCTACATGGACATATATTACCGATCATTACTGTAATTTTAATCCATTTAATGTGTCAGTCAGAATGATACAGGTGAAATTTCTGATTATATTTACCAGCTGCGACAGCAGGGCTGGTATTGTTCTCACCCTGCGTGTTTGTGTGTGTGCGAGTGCGTGTGTGTGCGTGTGTGTGTGTGTGTGTGTGTGTGTGTGTGATCATGGCAAAATGAGGTCCTGGAGACACGTTTGTGGCGAGAACTGCTACAGCTATACAGAGTAGCGTACTTTGCCAGGTATGTACAGTATGTCTGTCTGTCTACCTGTGGACAGATTCACCAATAATGTTTTCATATTCATATCATCATCATTAAAAAATAGGGAGCTTTTTAGGACTGTTTGAGGTGTTGATTCGCTATATCATGCTCACCTTGGTCAGCAGGACACTTGGATATAGTAACTCTTCTTTACTTGAATTGTTCTCACAGCACAACAGCACAGTATTGCAACCAAGGTTTAGATGTCGAGAATGTTGTGGTCTACAATTAATTAGGAACAGACCAAAAATAGATTAATAAAAAGGCAACCAATGTATAATAATATATTCCCATTGCATTAGTTAAATTCTTTAGGCTATCTCTACATAACACCACTGCCAATACTGCACATAAACAAGGCTGATACTCTACTATACTCTCTATACTAACAATAGCATATTCAACAACTTCCACATTCTCATAATTAACTAACAAATGAAATCGAATATGTAAACACTAACAGACGTCCAACATATCACCGTAATACTGTATAAGGTTAACATCATTAGGAGATAGAAACAATGAAATAGAGGATACTAGCTTAACCACATTTAGCTATAAGCTAGCACCATTAGCACCACTAGGAAGCTAATATCTGCTAGCTAAATAGCCAACACAAAGGGTACCAAACGGCTCATTCCATCTCCGACGGTAACAATTACTTACAGTTCGTCAAAGATGGACACAACTATCTCACACACCACTCGGATGTGGCAGGTTTCGGTTTGCATAATTATGACCAGTCTCTCTTGGCTTTTTGTCTCTAATAATTAACTGTGCAGGTGCGCAGTATCAAATAACTTTATCTTCTTCTTCTTTTTTTATGGATTTGATTGGCGGTTGGCAACCAACTTAGAGGAGCATTACCGCCACCTACTGAATTCTAGTAGTTTTGCAATGCATTTATTTACAGTGAACGGAAAATAACAGTTTCCACCCAAAATGCTCCCATTCATAATTATTGTCCATACTAACACTCAGACGCAATTGTCTGAGTTTGCGCAAATGCGTCCCTCAGTATTTTATCTATATCTGTTCCCGATACATCCACCACATCCAGAAACCTCTTTGCAGCGTCCACCACCATTTCAGTCCTCTCAGTCTTCCGAGTTATACTAGCAGCACAATTCAACACCATAGCAATAAAGGCCAGGAATCGCTTCTTATCCATAGGTGCGCAGTATCGCCACAAGGGGGCACCACTATACTAACCAACAGCCTTTCTAACATAGCTGCCGCCCAATTTGGGGTGCAAATTGGTTCCATGGAAAGGCTGAATAGGAAGCAGGATTGGGGTTACTTGTTACCTCTTCATCTTTCTCCTGGACCTCTGGGAGGATGATCAACCAGACTATTATCCTCACTTCTACAGTTCTGATGTGGCCGTCGGCACCATGCAGATAACACTCCGGTCACCTTCCCGATCTGCCACAATGCCCTGGGGAGCTGTGGGTCCATAGAACAACGGTTCCTGCTTTGATGTCTTCTACTGGTCTTTGCCACTTGCTCCGGGTTTGAAGGCCAGGTACATAGTATCTGACAAAAGCAGACCAGAACAGATCTACTAGTATCTGTGAGTGCCTCCAGTCCACCTTCAACATCCTAAAATTTCTGCTTCAGGATAAACATGCTGGGGTCGGGGCCACCCCATAAGTAGGTAGTTTGAGGTCACTGGTTCAGATTAGATGTATCCCAGGGGTTTTGCATTCAGGATGTGCTGACCCATGGCCTCAAGACAGCGCTCCAGGGCCTCTTTGAGGTCCATCAACTGGGTCCCCCCTATCTTCAGCCTCTCCCTGTATTCTTGCTGGGAGAAACAATTAAGTAAGTCTTTGGCTGTGAATCTGGATTGCATAGGAATGATCTCACTGGAGTGGATGAAGCTGAGGAAGGCCTGGGTCTCCTCTAAACCGCTCTCTGAGGACAGGAACCTGCTGAAAGCTTGGAGTAGCTGTGAGATCACGGAGGACAGTTTGTGCAAACAGGACAAGGCCTCCTGTGGCAGCGCAGGACCTCCCGCTGGTTGAGTGCTCTGCATGGCGTGGGCGTCAAAGTGCAGATCTTTGAACACAGCCAAGCTTGTCTGATACATGTTGGCCCAGATGTTCTCAAACAGAGTCCACACTTCCTGGTGTGAGACCAGAGTGGCCGTGGCTTGTCTCTCGTTGTCAGGAGCCTCCTCCCCCTGAGTTGGGAGCCTGATGTTGTGCAACACAGAGAGAGCAGCGCGAGCATGGATTGACCTCTTCCCAAATTCTTCCATCAGCTCTTTAGCTTTGTGGAAAGCCACTAATGTCGTGCTCCACTCCACGGTTTTACCTGAGGTGAAAAAGTCAATCAGATTTAAAACAGCGTGCAGCTTCTGATGTGGGACAATGTACCCAAAGACAGCAATCCAGTGCTTTTTCAAACACTGCAGGATATCTTGTAGAGTCCATGGTGGTTTCAGAAAAACGATCTCTAGCCAGAGGTCTTCGTAAATGGCCTTCATCTCCACCTCTAGGACCTTAGACAGCGCCACCCTCAGGCAAGCCTCCAGTTCTGAAACACATCTGCTGAGCTCCCGTTTCTCCATTGGTCCTAGAAAAAGGTCACTTCTTCTCCTCATGGGCATTGGGACCTGCGGGTTGGGCTGAGGCAGCATGGGTGTCTCCATGCACTGTGGGGGATGAAGACCATGTCTGGACCTCTCAACCTTCTCCACGAGGTCATCTTTACTGAGGGCCTTGACCCCACTCAGGTGGGCCTTACTGCATAGGTTCTTATCATTAGTGCATAGGATGAGAGCGCACTCTGGGTATAGTCTCTGGTACTGCAGGCAGCACTGCAACACTCGGTCATCATTATTCTCGGTAGTCAGACCATAGCTGCTTTGCGCGTCCTGCTGCATCGACTGCCCCCAGAGCCGTGGCTCCTGGCTCTTCAGAGAGTTGTGAATGTACATGATGGAGGGAGCAGGAGAGGCCTGGTGGAAATCTGACGGTCTCTTCCTCATCTTCAAGGAATCGAGCTCCTGAAGCACCACCCAGGGGATCAGGACAACAGGGAATCCCAGGGCTCCAAGGCCAAGAGATTGGATCTTCTTCACATAATCCAGGTGACTAAGGAGGATGTTGGTGTCCAAAACCAGGAGTAAATTTAGCTGAGGAAGCTGTTTACCAACTGTGTCTGTGGCTCCCTGTTCTGGTGGTCCTGTCTCCATACAGGTTAGTTCTGCATAGCTCTGCATTACATCCTTGTCTCAGAATGAGTAAGGTGAACGAACCCCTTCGACCATAAAGCTTACCTATTAGCTGGTCATGTTGATACTAGTATTCATTCAAAGTCAGTATAACAATTTGATCATGTGGTCAGTTATGATGTCGTCGTCGTCATCATCATCGTCGAGTGGTGACCAGTAGTGACTGATCATGTCATACCCACACTGACTGATGATGTCATACCCACTATTGATGTCAACAGTGGAGGGATAAATCCAGAGGTAGGCGGTAATGCAACATAAAGGTTGCCAACTGCCATAAAACACCACAGAAGAAGACTGAATTATGATTCTTCTTCTTTTGTGGTGTTTTATGGCAGTTGGCATTCTTTATCTTGCATCACCGCCTCCTTCTGGATTTATCCATCCACTATTTCCCTACATTCTGTCCGTGTCACTCCCTCTCCTCGCTCCAATCGTGTATGATGTCATAGACATTGTGATCCTAAGTGATGTCATAGACTGAATTGGTATAATGAATCATCACCGATGTCATAAGAAGTTAGATGTCAGTGATGATGTCATCAGTGATGTTACTCAAGCAAATGTGATGTCATCAGTGAGAGATGTCATCAATCTTGACATTGTGACATCATCAAAGCACAATTGCTCAAATAGCATGCTCAGCCCGAGTGACATCAGATGATGTTATAAAATCAATGCACTGGTCACACTTGATATTGTGACATCACCAGCGGCGCACAATTGCTTAGACTGATAAGGGCATGCACACGCGTGTGTGTGTGTGTGTGTGTGTGTGTGTGTGTGTGTGTGTGTGTGTGTGTGTGTGTGTGTGTTGAGCAAACAGTTGAGCGCTTGCTCCAGATAAAAAAATATATATTGGAATTATCGGCTTTCCTACCAGAGTAAGTAGCTTGGTTTATGGTTTTATGACACATTCTCTAAGCTTGATAACTTGGATGATTCCACCAATAGTTAAACCATGAGCCTTGATGTTAATCCTCTGAGTTAATCCCACCTGTTACACAATGTCAGCAATAAGGTGACTTCTGCAGCCTTCAGATGGACACAAGTCAAGTCACACATATGGGCTTCATATGTGTCTTAATCCCTTGTCTGCCATAAAATGGCTTAAGTTCCCTTAAATTTTAAGGAAAGCAAAATTGTAAGACATTTTAAGATTACTAACGTTTTTTCCATCAGGGGAATTTCAATGTGCAGTAGGGGAGCCTGGGGACGGTTGCAAAACTTTTTTGCACTAATTATCAGGAAAAATTACGAGGATGAGGTTTTTGAAAAATAGCTGACTTGGAAAATAAAAGGTTCCTGAAAATGCATAGTCATTTTGAATTGACGTCAAATGCAACGCCAATCTCCGTTGTCACAATAAGCTGACAAATAAGGTCAAGGTAAGGTCAAAGTGGCACCGCCAAGCCAGAACAGTCAAGACAGATGTGATGCAATCAGGAAGTCTTTACTCTCAGTTAGGCCTACTCAGAGACTATTTGGAATAGACCAACCAAATTTATATACATTAACCGTATTGTCTGGTAATACCATTTAAAGATGAATACATACAGTATATGACGTGTCAAAAGAAGTCAGATGTTGCAATCGACCCAAACCCTGCGGACAGCTGCAACATGAGTCAGGGACGGTTGCAACATATAAGAATACATACAATTTCACTATTAGTGAAATTTTATGTATTCTTATATGTTGCAATTGAAGTAACTTTTGCTTTTTGTCTCAATGAGCATAGTATTCTGAAAATATGTATTGTTTTACAATAATAATATTATAGTATTATTTATTTATACAATAGTATGAATTAATTATTTAGGAATATTTATCAAATAATAGATAGGGGGGGGGCATATCTTGTGCCCAGTGCAAGTGCAGGGGCAAGCATTATCTTTGCTAGTTTCTACTAAAATATATATATATTTTCTTTTAATTACATCAAAGGGCGTGTTTCAGCGACCCAGTGGAAGATAATGCAAATGTGTGGTACTTAATCTGAAAAGTTTGGGAACCCCTGCTCTAGCTATAGCATATTCTGGAGAAATAAGACTTGTTGCAACCGTCTCTAATTTTGAATCATCATTGAATTGATAATTATTTACTTGCAAAATGTAATGCTTAGGACAGCCTTCTGAATAACGGTCATGCATATTGTGGTTTTGCTGATTGACGACGAGTAGCACAGAAGATGCTGATGCTGATCATTGAGTTATGATGCTGATTGATATGTCGCGCTTTTCTGTGAGCTCCTCCCACCGAGGCGAGCTCCTTAATTCCCGTGAGGCGATGGAGTAACTTGATAAAGCTGCTGGATGCGATCCCGAGGCACAATGTGTTGCTGCTGCTCATATTCATCCGACAGACCCGCTCTTGCGCTCAGTCAGCCTGCTGCTACTACTGCTTCTCGCCTGTAAGTACTGCAACTTTTCTGTGTTGATGAAAGGAGAGATGTCTGCTTGTGCAACTATAAAAGTAACTCATCTGGACTCATGAATGGGGACAAATCACATAACATGAGGGCTGAGAGTGGGGGAGCATGTTGTTGTTGCGTTTGGTAAGTTACAAACCTGCAGGGGAACAAAAGTTAGCACTATCCTCTAACTGCCCTGTAGATTTGTTGTGCAAAATGCAATATTAAATCATTTATGTTCAGATGTTTTAATTGATGTCAATCCTATTTGTGCATTGTCTTTGACATTAGATTATAATGGTGCTCAATTATTATTATTATCATTATCATTATCATTATCATTATTATTATTATTATTATTATTATTATTAGTATTATTATTATTATTATTATTATTATTATATAATAGAATATATAACATAATATAATATCATATAATAATACCATATCATATCATATCATATTATATCATATATCATATCATATTATTATTGTTATTATTATTATTATTATTATATTATATTATATTATATTACATTACATTATATATTATATTATATTATATTATATTATATTATTATATTATATTATATTATATTATATTATTATTATTGTTGTTGTTGTTGTTATTATGTCATAATTTTGGGCAAAATCCACTGAGTGACAATCATTGAATGCAGTATGTGTATGCTTTGACTACGAGAGCAACATTAGCCTACATGTATATGCACCATGTTTAAAGAATGCTCGGTGTTGCACTTGGTGGAAAGTCACTGGCTGAAATCCCCGGTGGAGTTACAATGTTGTGCCTAGAGGCAGCTGTCCTGATAGGGTTCAGACATTTCCAGACACATGCACTCACCACGAATACATAACTAGGCTAATCATTTTTCGCTCATTATGCTTTTTCGCCAGGAGGTGCCTGTCCTTGTGTAACTGTCGGAGCACAATGGCGGCGTTTAAAGGGATCTGGACCAAGGACTTCTGGAGGGCTGTGTCTGGAGAGTACCTGGCCACTCTCATCTTTGTCCTGCTCAGCCTGGGATCCACCATCAACTGGTCGGTGGGGGAGGCGACGCCCCAGCCCGCCGACCTGGTCCTCATCTCCCTGTGCTTCGGCCTGAGCATCGCCACCATGGTGCAGTGTTTCGGCCACATCAGCGGCGGACACATAAACCCGGCAGTCACGGCGGCCATGGTCGTAACTGGGAAACTGAGCCTGGCCAAGGCCGTCTTCTACGTGGTGGCTCAGTGCCTGGGGGCCATCACAGGGGCTGGGATCCTCTACCTAGTCACACCTGCTGCTGTCAGAGGGGCGCTTGGTGTGACCGCAGTAAGGACCTATATAACATAACCTTATGAATTTGTGGTTAAAACTTGAATGCATGTCATATTGTATAATTATGTAAATCACTGCTTTGTTCTGTTTCCAAGGTGAACTCTAAGCTCTCTGTGGGACACGCCCTTGTAGTGGAGCTCCTCATCACGTTTGAGTTGGTCTTCACGGTCTTCGCCACCTGTGATCCCAAGCGCGCCGACCTCAATGGCTCTGCTGGCCTGGCCATCGGCTTCGCTGTAGCCATCGGTCACCTGTTTGCAGTGAGTATCTGAAATCTGTAGCATTCTCAACACATCACAAATAATTTGCAAAAGCAGACTTTATGAATACAAGCTTGTTAATCATGCACTGAAAAACATGTGTGCATCTTGAACAGGGGCAGGTGCATCAAAGCATCTCTTCTTCGGTGTGTGTGATATTGTGCTCGTGTCGCTGATTCACACCCACGTGGTGCACATCTTTATTGGAGACTGCCATTGCATAGCAACCGATCTCTGGGGGACTCCCTGAATCCTGCAGAGCAAATAGATGCACAGGGAAATGGATGCTAGCTCGCTTACATGCTCATCTGATTTCACCTGGGCTCTATGTAGCTATCTATGCATGCACATTTCCTGTATTTATTCTGTAGGATTTATTCTGTAAACTAAAGGACGACAGCATCATAGCTCAAATAAATCTCTCGTGTTAATTAACGATTTGGACTGACAGTGTCGTTAATAAAAACCAAATGCTATTCTGTCTTCTAGATCCCTTACACAGGAGCCAGCATGAACCCCGCCCGCTCCTTTGGGCCTGCAATGGTCACACTTAACTTCAAGGACCACTGGGTAAGAATAAGGCTCTCTTACACTCTGACAGTTTACAAAACTATATTAACCATTTAATCATCATCATCATCATCATCATCATCATCACTTTATTTGTATACCTCTTTTCAATACAAGTAACAACGTGTTTCACAACAGTGGATGAAAAAACAATCATGTAAAACAGTCAATAGAAAAGAACACACAAGCAATCAGTAGGGGCCCTTACAGTGAAGGCCCTGTCTCCTTTACTTTTCAGCCTAGTCGACAGAGTGGAGGGGCCCTTACAGTGAAGGCCCTGTCTCCTTTAGTTTTCAGCCTAGGCCGTGGAATGGCTAGCAACGCCCTACCAGAGGATCTCAGGCTGCATCCTGGCTCTTAGGGGCAAAATTTGTTAAATGTCTTATTATGTTTTGAGTCAGTTTGCTCGGTCATACACCCTTCCTGTATAAATAACTGACACAGCAGTAACACTTTTAAATTAATTTTAGATTTTATGGCATTTGATGACACTAATTATCAGGAAAAATGACGAGGACGAGGTTTTCGAAAAATAGCTGACTTGGTAAATAAAAGGTTCCTGAAAATGCATAGAGTCATCTTGAATTAACGTCAAATGCAACGCCAATCTGTGTGGTCACAATAAGCTGACAAATCAGTGTTTGTTATGTTGTGCAGTTAGCTACTGATAATGTCCAGCCTACTGTAGGCTAGTAGGCTAGTATTATAGCCATGCTGAAAAAGCTGGTAAGGTCAAAGTGGCACCGCCAAGCCAGAACAGTCAAGAAGACAGATGTGATGCAATCAGGAAGTCTTTACCTCCGTTCACTCGAGGACACGAGCACTCCAAACACAAAGAGAGAGAGAGATATGCTGCGAATGCTCATTTAAAAAACGTCACATAACTTTACTTAACGTAAAGCTCTTGAATTTATGACTTCATCAAGCAGGAGAAGTACCACAGTATCACCGATTTACAGCGTACCACCCGGTAAATAATGAAATGTCAGTTGGGTGGTGTATAATATACTGTAGGTACGTTGACACTGAAGTTTTGCAGTTTTGCATCCAGGCAATTATATTCACCGAGCTATTTACAGACAGCGTGGTGTCATGTGTGTGTGTGTGTGTGTGTGTGTGTGTGTGTGTGTGTGTGTGTGTGTGTGTGTGTGTGTGTGTGTGTGTGTGTGTGTGTGTGTTTGTGTGTGTGTGTGTGTGTGTGTGTGTGTGTGTGTGTGTGTGTGTTCGCGCGTGCGTGTGCGTGTGTGTGTGTGTGTTCGCGCGAGTGCATGTGTGTGTGCGTGTGTGTGTGTGTGTGTGTGTGGGGGGCACTGTCACTGGTAGTGTCACTGCATGGTATCATATTCAGATGTGCCTTCTCTTGGTGCCAAATGCTTGACGCAGCAGACTGGCTACCTGGCTTCCCTCTGAGTTGCTATTAATGACGATTGGCCCTCTCTCTCTTCCCAGCCAGTCATCTAACAGAGCAGGACAGTCCTGCGTCAGTGCTGCATTACGTTGGCAGGCAGCAATAAAACAGCTCCCATGGGCACAGATCATCCAATATTAAAGGGATAGTTCTGATTTTTTGGACCCTAGCCCTATTTGCTACTTTCTTTTTCTTTCTTTCTTTGTTTATTTGAATAGGGACAGGATAGTGTTCACAACATAAAGTGTCAATAAACCTATGTGTTGTACCAAAGCATGTATAGCCGCCCAGGGCTAGTTTGCAATGCCAGTCCCTAGATGTAACCAAACATTCCTGTAAAATAAAAAATAATAATACACAAAAATACAGCAAAATACAATGAAAAGACACATAGCAAAGATCAGATACTAAAAGTTAAATTCAGGTCAAATGTCAATGCAGTAACAATTCAAATATCACAGTTAAGACCGTTCAAATTAGATCACTTAGCAATGATGATGATGTTGAATGGTAGATTCCTTGCTCAGCACAATCCATGATGGTCCTCATAGCAGCTCCAGATAGTTAGCCACAAACCAATACAAGGTCAATGGGTTCATACTCCTGTCTGTGCAAGCTGACTGAGGCTCACTGAGATGTACTTGTGTGCACTGTGTGTGTGTGTGTGTGTGTGTGTGTGTGTGTGTGTGTGTGTGTGTGTGTGTGTGTGTGTGTGTGTGTGTGTGTGTGTGTGTGTGTGTGTGTGTGTGTGTGTGTGTGTTCAGGGGTGGACTGGGATCATAATTCAGGCCGGGCATTGGATACCAAGCAGGCCAGGCCGATACGGGCCGACGGGCATGCCGGCGTCTGAAGGGGTCAGTCGAAAAATTTGGGGCGTTTGAAGCTCAATTTGGGCCGTTTGAAGCCCAATTTGGGCCGTTTGAAGCCAGATTTGGGTCGTTTAAAGCCCGATTTGGGCCATTTGAAGCCCAATTTGGGCCAAGTCCAATTTTACAATGAGATGCACCCACTTTAAACCTGAATAAAGTAATAAAACCACTAGTAAACCAGTAGGCGGCGCCTGGCCTGCTGTTCAGTGAGCAGGCCAGGCCAGGCCAGGCCACCGGGCATTTGCCCAACGTGCCCGATTATGCAGTCCGCCACTGTGTGTGTGTGTGTGTGTGTGTGTGTGTGTGTGTGTGTGTGTGTGTGTGTGCACACTGTGTGGAGGACATCTTGTGCACACTGTGTGGAGGACATTTCAGTGAACCTCTCAGTCAGCTTGCACAGATACTGTAGGAGCGTGACCCCGTTGACCTTGTATTGGTTTGTGGCTAACTATCTGGAGCTAGCGTGAGGAACAGCATGGATGTGAAGAGAAAGGAATCTACCAATCAACACCATCATTGTTGGTAAGTAGCAAATAGGGCTACGGTTCCAAAAAAATCTGAACTACACCTTTAACAAGTGCAATTGTCTCGTCTTTTCACGGTAGGTGTACTGGGTGGGACCCATTCTGGGAGGCGTCCTAGCCGCCGGTCTGTACGAGTACCTGTACTGCCCCGACCCGGAGGCCAAGCACGGGCTGAACCGGGTCTTCCGGAAAGACTCGTCGGGGAAGTACAAGGAGGCCGCTTATCGGGAAGAGGCGGAGGACGTGCCAATCAAGTCGGGCGCCATCCAAGCCATCGATCTGGAGAAAGCGGAGAAGAAAGACCCGTTCCGGGACTCGGCGGGGGAAGTGCTGTCCTCTGTATGACTATCCCACGCGCTGGAGAAGGAGACCAATCTGTAAGGGCAGGCTGAGCGCTGAACTTTCAGAACATCCAGCCTTGAGCCTGTCCCTCTCCAAAGACCTGCCCGTCCGTGTCTGCAGTCAGCAGTGTGTTACGTTAGGGTTGAACCATTGTCCGTGTTGTGAATGACGCTATTGACACTCAATCCCACTGTTCAGAGTATCCACAAACTATCGATCGTCTCTCTAATCCTATTGCTCGGTCCCAGCATGGTTTAACAGCTGCGTTGACAGGCGGCAGACACCAGGAGGCAGGCACGCTGCAGAATGACAACCAGCTCTACAATGTGTCAGGGAAATATGTGTAGGGTCAACCAATTATGTAGGGTCATCACGCTGAATTTGAAGAAATGGGGAAGAAATTGAAATTGCCTTGTTATTTTTGGATTAGCGTCACTTTTGGTCCATGTACTGCATAAGTAATAACAAGAGAGATTTTTTCCCCTGTGATCATTAATCACATTATAGGTCTCATGCAATGTAGCACTTGTTAGCGAGCGCTAACAGTTGTACCACAGTGCTCTCCGTTCTCAGTGCACCAGTCAGGGAAATAAATATCTTTGTGAAAGTCTATCTTGGCTTCTTGATGTCTATGATGTCTGTTATTACCCAGTGATCTTTTATTGTGATATTTTCCTGTTTTTAGATGTCCTTTTCTAAAGGCAGATTTGGTTCTTGTAACGCATTTCTTATTGCATTTTATGAGTGACTTTATTTTCATAATGAAGCATTTATTTATCTCTTGATGAAATAGTTGATATGTCCTGTACATGACTTTGTATCCAGATGTTACTCTTCTCCATTTCTGTAAGGATTTGAAGTTGTTAAAATAAACTATTTTTTCATTTCCAAATAACTAAAGATACTTTATTGGTGTTTATCAATGAATATGTTCAGACTGGATAGCTACACAAAACTACTGTATCTTCCACAAATACACAACAGGCTAGTGTGCATTAAAGGGACACTTCACCGAACAATTTGCACAAGATCTCACATATATCTGAAAACTGTAAACAGTTTTGCAGGCATTCATTTTGTTTCACAGTTATTGAGAGTTGATTTGAGTTCAGTCGATGCCAGTGATGTCATAAGGCACTGAATCATTTGGGTTGTATGAATTATAAGTCTTCCAATGACATCATCATCATCAACTTTACTCAAATAAACTCTCAAGAACTGTCAAATTAAATGAATGTCTGCAAAACTGTTTACAGTTTACGTGAGATCATGTACAAAATAAATGATTATTATTATATATATATTTTTTTTTTAATGAAGTGTCCCTTTAAGGCTTCCTGCTTGTTTGGTCACTTCTCTGTGCTAGTGGAAGCTCAGCAGTGGGAAGACAAAGGCTGGGATCAGTGATGGATAGTCTCATCTACCTTTAGATGGTGTCTCCATGGCCAGATAAGTGTCCATGATGTGTGTTCCCACTGAGTTAAGTCTAGAATAGCTTCATGTCATTTCGTTCCATCAGTGGAGAGCTGAGGAAAATGGTGCTTTGTCATCATATGAAATCGAGGTGATCTGTTATATCTACACTTTATTTCCTTTGCCAAGAGATCAGCTACAATTCCATATCCTGTCTGTCATGTGGAGGAAATGATCGACTCTACTGGTCCTGCCACCATTAATTGAAGGCATCTATATGGTTGAACTATATCATGTGTGCAGGGCTACAAAGCCAGTCTACTTCAGACATGAAATCAAAATGATTTTTTTTACTCCTACACACCACCGCCTTCTTTCTCCCCCAACCCAGTGCAGGCTGCTGTATGTGTGGCAACAGCATCACCTACTGGCCACAGTGTCAAGTGCTTCCTGTATAATAACTCCTGTTTCTATTTCTCCAGGGGAGGGCAGCCACGAGCCTTGGATGTAGGGGTTACACTGTAGACGTGGGAAGACACCAGTCAGTTGTATTCATAAGTCTGAGGTCTGAGGCACTTGATTTGCATTTTGGATGCGAGACTTGATCGTAGTTTATGAGTTTGTTTTAAAAGTCGTCCAATTTAAAATGTTGTAAACTTTCCTATCGTTGGGAGTGAAGCACATCAGGGTCGTGGCTGCTGATCCCATCGCAAGACGCTCTCTAGTTTCTAATCTAATCAAAGTGTCTCTATACAAACAGAAGATAGATTGCAGTCCAATTTTTCTTTTCTGCATCACGAAGTTGCTGACAGTTTAGCCGCATTTAAAATTGCCGTATGAGTTTGTTGAGGTGTTAATGAATGCTGCTCTTCCAGGCCTGCCAGTGTTGACATTGAACAGCAGTGGATCCCCGATCAGTATCCTTCACCTGCGCGGCCATGCTGGCCTGCATCCCTTAAGGCGTCAGCAGCACTCTCTCAGCCTCCCTTCATCATCTTTACAGCCCAAATACATGAGTAGATACATCTGATGTTCTTTAAATCTACTGTTTCCTCTTGGGACAGACAGTGGGGACAAACAGTGGGAGATACAGTGGGGCAGACAGTGGGGACAGACAGTGGGGAGAGACAGTGTGGAGAGACAGTGGACAGAAAGTGGGGAGAGACAGTGGGAGACACAGTGGGACAGACAGTGGGGACAGACAGTGGGAGACACAGTGGGACAGACATTGGGCACAGACAGTGGGGACAGATAGTGGGGACAGACAGTGGGACAGACATTGGGGACAGACAGTGGGAGACACAGTGGGGACAGACAATGGGAGAGACAGTGGGGACAGATAGTGGGGACAGACAATGGGAGAGACAGTGGGACAGACATTCGGCACAGACAGTGTGGACAGACAGTGGGGACAGACAGTGGGACAGACATTGGGGACAGACAGGGGCAGACACAGTGGGACAGACAGTGGGAGACACAGTGGGACAGACAGTGGGGACAGGCAGTGGGAGACACAGTGGGACAGACAGTGGGGACAGACAGTGGGAGACACAGTGGGACAGACAGTGGGGACAGACAGTGGGGACAGACAGTGGGAGACACAGTGGGACAGACAGTGGGGACAGGCAGTGGGAGACACAGTGGGACAGACAGTGGGGACAGACAGTGGGAGACACAGTGGGAGACACAGTGGGGACAGACAGTGGGACAGGCAGTGGGGACAGACAGTGGGACCGACAGTGGGGACAGACAGTGGGAGACACAGTGGGACAGACAGTGGGGACAGACAGTGGGACAGACAGTGGGACAGACAGTGGGAGACACAGTGGGGACAGACAGTGGGGACAGACAGTGGGAGACACAGTGGGGACAGACAGTGGGGACAGGCAGTGGGACAGACAGTGGGGACAGACAGTGGGAGACACAGTGGGGACAGACAGTGGGAGACACAGTGGGGACAGACAGTGGGGACAGACAGTGGGACAGACAGTGGGGACAGACAGTGGGGACAGACAGTGGGAGACACAGTGGGGACAGACAGTGGGGACAGACAGTGGGACAGACAGTGGGGACAGACAGTGGGAGACACAGTGGGACAGACAGTGGGGACAGACAGTGGGGACAGACAGTGGGGAATGAGCACTGAGTTTTGATTATAGACTGGGGGCTCATGTGAGGATTAAATGGATGGAGGAAGTTTAAAGACAGGAGAGGAGAGCTGATTGGATTCTGGCTTCGTTACCAGTTTCATATTGATGCGGAAAAAAGTAAAAAGCTAGAAAATATTAAGACCATTAAAATGAATGTGGGTCAGGGTCATAAAGTGTGTGTGTGTGTGTGGGCCTACTTCCGGCCCTCTTGCCCAAACCCATCTTCTAACTGATGTGGACTACACGCCTGTAAAGTTTCATGACTGCTCATCTTGCACGGTTGTGATGCCGTCTCATTGACAAAATGTGGGCCAAGGGCATGAGGTTGGGTGGGGCGGTGGGGAGGCTACTTGCTCTGAACATACTCATCTTCTCACTCTGCCTTCATGTGAATGTGGACTACACACCTGTAAAGTGTCATGCCTGCATCTGGCACGGTTGTGATGCTATCTATCACGTTCACAGCTGACATTATAAACGACGCGCACACAGACTCACAGGGTGGAAATAATAGCAGGCACACACAGTGTTGCGGCTGGTAATAAAAGTAGCATGCGGTGGCCCTGCTTTTGCATGCCTACACAGCAGAGATAGTATATTGTACAGAGCAACGCCTTGTTGAAATCGCTCATGATTAATGGAACATCCTGAATGAATGAGCAGGTGCTGCAAAAAAGAACTTAATCAAATCCTGTCAATCAAATGGGGAAGCATCGTCAGAGAAATATCTGTTACAGTATGTCTGTTATGTGTATTGAAACACTTGGAAAGCTTGATCCAGGGCATCTGGGTAGTGTGGCGATTAAAAAAACACTCGCCTACCACCGCGGAGACCCGGGTTCAACTCCCGGTAGCGGTACTTCCCGGCTTGGTCAGACCTTCCTACAGATACAATTGGCCGTATCTAGGGGTGGGAATGCCGGTGGGGTGTGAGTCCTGGTCGCTGCACTACTAGTGCCTCCTCTGGTCGGTCAGGGCACGTCTTCGATGGGGAGGGGAACTGGGGGGAATAGTGGAATAGTGTGATCCTCCTACGCGCTACATCCTACCAGTGAAACCCCTTCACTTGTCAAGTGAAAAGAAGCGGCTGGCACACCTGCAGTTAAACAGTTAGTTAGTAGACGGACAAGCACGTCTTTTATTGTCACACAAACACACCAACACATGCATGTGGCCACAAACACACACTCATGCTGACGGTGGCCGGTGAAATTTGTCCTCTGCATTTAACCCATCCAGGCTTGTCCTTTCCTCCGGGGGGCAGGCCAGGAGCAGTGGTCGCTTTTTCTTTCCAGCGCCCGGGGACCAACTTCGGATGTTGTCGTCACTGGTCGGATGACGATCTTCTGCATGTTTTTAGTGGGGGGGTTATGTACGGAGGAACCCCCTACACAATTTGAAAAACTCAACAGCATTGTCTCTTTCCAGAAATCATGACCCGGTTACTCAAGATAATCCACAGACTTTGTTGTGAGCAGTTTCATGTAGGAACTATTTTCTTTTGCAGTCTCATGTAGGAACTAGCTAGCAGCTAGCGGATGTAGTTCGGTCAACAGAAAATAGTTCCTCCATGAAACTGCTCATCAAATTGCTGTTGAGTTTATCAAATGTATTTATTTGGCACGTTGAGCACTACAAGCCGAGTGCCATCCAGTTCCATTGTATTGGAGAGAAGGCAGAAACTCTGCGGCCGATATCTCCAAAACCCAGGCAACTAACACAAAACGATATAGATGGATAAATAGCACCACAGGTGAGAGAGTATAATGTATTTTGGATTTTAGGGTGAGCTGTTCCTTTAAGCATGAACTTGATCAGGCATGTGGATAGCCTTCACTGTAAATGACTACATAATTCATCAAGAGCAATATGCTATGAATGTTGTAAGTAGGCCTTCATTTGCACATCATACAGATGCCAGCAAAGTATATCTCCAACCGCATCTCACGCTTCTCCTATTGAGAACACATTTGCATTCCGACGTCTTGTTTTTTTGTTTTTTTCTTCCAACTTGAAAATTCTGACGCGAAATTCCCAGCATACACCAGAAGGGGGCAAAAGATAAAACCCACACCTTAAAGATCATTAGCAATTAATATTTGGGGGATTCGTGAAGAAAAACAGCGTTAAACACTTGTTTAATAATTCATACTATAAACAAGAAAGTCTCCCACTTCCTTAATAATTTAGACGTAAGCTAATGTTGATTTATTCAGGAAGGTCTCTGCCACCAGCGCCGCCCGGAGGCTCCAAATTTGAATTAAAGTGGGACAGTAGCAGGCGAGTCTGTAATAACATTTGTATAATTTTATTATTGCTCTGGGCTCAGTTCATTTCCTCCTCCAGTAGCTGCGTGAAATTGTTTGATTCTGGAAACCGCCTTGAGTCTGCGGCTCTGGGGTTGGAGGGTGGTACAGGAACAGGAAGGCATGCGACACACAGACACTCTCTCCTTCTCTCTCTCTCTGTCTCATTCTCTGTCAAGACACAAACACAGCACACACACACACACACACACACACACACACACACACACACACACACACACACACACACACAAAGACACGTGCACACACAGACACAGAGAGAGAGAGAGGGAGAGAGATAAATAACTTTGATATTCTGGGTTTCATAATACTGTTACATTGGCTCACTTAATAACTCAATCTGTCTGGAGAATATGATGGATATCCTCACTCACCTTGTCACTTATGATAAATATTTCGCCGCGTTTATTGTGAGATAGCTGGGAAACGGAATAACTCAGGCATTCATTACATTATCAAATCATACAAATATGAGATTTTGTGTTCACGTCCCATTTCGGCAGAGAGATTGCCATTTCTCGTTAACATTAGGTGTGCAAAAGTCACTCTCGCTGTTCTCACCGAGTTGGTTATTTGTGAAGCACCTGAGCTGATCATATTCCAGCTGTGTGTTACCTTCTGATACGAAGGTGTATATTTCATTTCATTTGTCCCCATGAGGAGAAATAAAACCTCCTCCTGCATAAGCATGCGGCGGCCGCGGTAACACTAACCTATCCAAACCTGGTGCTGTTGTGATTTCTGGTTTGTGGTGTCGTCCCTCCTCCTCCTCCACCACCACTGCATTGCAATTTTGTTTACCCACTGATAGGACTTTCATTTTCCAAAATGGTAATTTACAAAACTCTGATTACTCGTGAACACGAAACAATCAAGTTTGGGAGGTATTAGCCCATGTAGCGCACACCTGAGACCCTGGTGGCTTGGAGACAGGAAGGGGAGGGGTGGAGAAGTTCTGATTGGTTTCCTCGGGGGCTCTCCTTTCCAACTTCCCACCCCCACATTCCCTCACTCCCCCCCTCCCTCCTCCCCCTTCAATTCCTTTATGCAGAGCAGCCCAAACTGCACTTTGATGAAAGACATTTGTTTGACTTAACTCTTACTTTGCCATCACGGCCAAATCTCAGAAGGCCTGCCGGTGCCATGTGGCCCATCAGCAATTGGGTTAATGAGAGGATATATGTACGACTGTGGGACTTGACCGGAGGAGCTGTTTTCCATTTGGGTCTGGTTGGTCTGCCCGTGTTATTAGGGAAACCTTTATTATTGTTGCCCTCTAGTGGGAACCATATAATAGGATTACATTTTATTAGAGGCTCCCAGCATCACCCGGGCAGCCCCCCCTCTCCTCTTCTTGTCTCTCTTCCACCCCTCACCGCGGTGTCACTGTGCTCCTCTGTCCACTAGGGGGGGGGGGTGGGGGGGAGAGGGGGAGATTGGGGGTGCCACTGGTCCCGTACAGCTGGGACCCCTCGTCTCGCCCGAATTATACGCAAAATCACAGCGGTGGCTTGTCAGCGTGAAGTCTTATTTTCGGATCTCTTCTGTCAACAAGAAAACGGCAACTATTTTGTTTCTAGCCAAATAAGATGTAACACTGTCATGTGTCCCGCTCTCACTTTATTAACTGTAATAACACCATAGTGTTTGCATGCCCAACGTTTCTGAAATATAACATGGATAAAAACACAGTAGAAGGAATCTCTTGCGCTACGGGCCCTCCACAAAGGGAGGTCGGTGCTCTCAGTATTAATTAATACACAGGACAAGATGTTACTATCCCTTGTGCCAAAATCCGAGGAAAAACACATTTAGAAGCCCAATCCAGAATAAAACAAGCTAACAGGCTAACAAACTAATAAACAAGACACAAATCACCAGTTACCTACCCTAGCCAACAGCAGTATGAAGCATGTCATTGAGGTTTTCAAGTGGGCACCTTCCTTCACCGACGTTTCGTTAAGTTAGGCCCACGACACCTCAAGAAGGCTTAACGGTGTAATCCAGCGTCCTGGAAACACCCCCCTCCATGCTACCACCGCACAACTGCATATTACCTCACTATCTAAGCCTAGCTATCCAGGTCGGTTCGGTATGACATTCCTGACTACACCACCACTGTCAATGATTCAGCCCTGTTGATGCGGACCGTTAATCATGACCAACAACAAACAATCCCTAACTACACCACCACTGTCAATGATTCAGCCCTGTTGATGCGGACCGTTAATCATGACCAACAACAAACAATCCCTAACTACACCACCACCGTCAATGATTCAGCCCTGTTGATGCGGACCGTTAATCATGACCAACAACAAACAATCAATCTGACCTTAGCGAGCTCCCCAGCTAGCATGTTTCCTCCTTATCCACAGCCATTCACTTGCTCGTTCTGCTGCCTGAGACATGTTGCTAACCGCAAGTTTCAGGCTCCGTCCCCGAATGCCCAACTCAGTTAGTAAGGCAATAACGGACTTTGCCACAAAACCACGGCAGCCCACCTCTACAGGCCGCACTCGAGCCCTCCAACCTCGCTGCTCTGCCTCTGCTGCCATTTCAGCATACCTAGCTTTCTTGCGCTCATAAGCCTCCTCAACTCGATCTTCCCACGGGACTGTGAGTTCGATAAAATAAACTCTCTTCTCTACCTCAGACCACAGTAACAAGTCCGGACGTAGCCGGGTGCTAACTATATATGCTGGGATGACTAGCTGTTCATTCAAGTCAACCCTCATTTCCCAGGCTCCACCTACACTTAGCTGCCCTAACTTGTGCCTGACCTTAATTGGTCTAATCTTTTCTCCCTCACGTACAAATTTGATCTGTCTAGTCTCTTTGCTAGCAACTAGAGAATTTACTTCTAGCCGCTTTTCCTCAACTGCAGCTGCCAAACATTTCAACACCTGGTTGTGACGCCAGGTGTATCGCCCCTGGGAGAGACTGACCTTACACCCTGACAGTATATGCCTCAATGTACATACACTAGAACACAACGGGCAGGCACCATCCTCGCCCAACCACTGATTTAAGTTCTGGGGAGATGGCAGCACATCATAAGTAGCCCCTAGAATAAATCTAATTCTGCTGGCCTCCATGCTCCACAACTCTCTCCACTTCAACTTTCTCTTCTCTACACTCTCCCAGTTCACCCACTGTCCTTGCTTTGCCTGCGACACTGCCTTAGTACATCTTACTGCCTCCTCTTGCCTATGTACTTCTTCAACTACCATCTTCCTCTTTTCTATTACTGATGCCTTGTTCCACACAGGTTTCCCTATGCACAACCCTAAGCCTCCACGCCCATGCTGCACCTGACCTATGATATCCCTGTGTCTAAGAGCTGACTGTGCTTGCTGTACTGCCTCCTTTGGGTTCCACTTCCTCCCTGTTTTAACTGTGGGCGCTACACTCCTAACCACTGGATCCTTTGACTGAGTCAGAGTCATTTCCAGTCTAACCTTAGCACACTTGAACTCCTCTGTCAGGCTAGATAATGGCAATTCCAATATGCCTTTCCCATATAAGGCTACACTGCTTAGGCAGGGTGGGACTCCGAGCCATTTTCTAATGAATGAGTTAATCATCCTTTCTAGCTTTTCTACCTTTGAAAGGGGAACCTCATACACTGTCAGTGGCCACATCAACCGAGGCAACAATCCAAACTGCAAACACCACAACTTTAACTTTCCTGGGAGCCCTGACTTGTCTATACTTGAAATACCTTGAATCATTTCCTGCCTCACCTCCTCAAACTGTCCCTTATCACTGAGACTTGCATCATACCATCTTCCCAAACTCTTGACTGGTTTCTCTAACACTGTAGGCACCACCTCATCATTTATAACAAACTTCTTACCTACTACCCTCCCTTTAATGATTGAAATACTCCTGGACTTACTTGGCTTCACTTTCATTCTAGCCCACTGCAGATTACTATTTAACTTATCCAACAATCTGCTAGTACATGGAGCGGTTGACGTCATAGTCGTCATGTCATCCATGTATGCCCTAATTGGAGGGAGCCGCAGCCCTCCCTGCAGCCTTTCTCCACCCACTACCCATTTTGAAGCCCTAATAATGATCTCCATTGCCATGGTAAAAGCTAATGGGGAAATTGTACACCCTGCCATAATGCCTATCTCCAGCTGCTGCCAAGCTGTAGTGTACTCTGCTGTGGTAAAGCAGAGTTGAATATCTAAGAAGTAGGCTTTAACTAAGCTCTTTATACTACCTGGCACTCTAAAGAAATCAAAGGCCTCCCATAACAGACTATGCGGCACTGACCCGAAAGCATTAGCCAGGTCCAAGAATACTACATGCAGGTCTCTCTTCTCACGCCTAGCTGACTGGATTTGGTGCCAGATCATGCTGGTGTGCTCTAAGCACCCGGAGAAGCCGGGAATTCCAGCCTTTTGCACCGAAGTATCTATTAGCCTATTCTTTTCTAGATAACTAGACAGCCTCTGTGCCACAACACTAAAGAAAACCTTCCCTTCAACATTAAGTAGACTGATAGGTCTAAACTGACTTATCTCTAACGAGTCCCTTTCTTTAGGAATGAAGATTCCCCCTGCTCTACGCCACGCCTTAGGAATAACCTGCTTCTTCCAGACTACCTTCATCAGCTTCCATAGAAACTGCAACACATCTGGAGCACTCTTATACAGCCGGTAGGGGACTCCATTAGGACCCGGGGCTGAAGAGGCCCTTGCACGTCTCACTACTTCTTGAACTTCTTTCCACCTTGGTGGGCTATCATCACACTGGCTCTCTATTTCACCAATAGGTGGAATATCAGCTGGGACTGTCATCTCTCTAAACCTTTCCCTATCTTTGTGAACCTCCTCCAAATATTCCTCAAGCTTCTGCTTAGGTACCATAAGGCTACCATTCTTTTCCTTACTAAACAATGACTTCACAAATCTAAATGGATCCTTATAGAATGCTATTCTAGCTCTCTCTTTCTTTTTCCTATTTTTCCTAATGCTCTCTGCTCTTCTTAAAACTGCCAACCGATCCCTCACATCTGACTGCAAGCAATCAATGCCTTCCTTCTCAACCTCTGTAGCTTTTCTCCACTGCCTCTTAAGCTGTCTTCTCTCCTGGATAAGTCTATCTATCTCTTGTTGGCGCCTAGATTTAACTACCTCACCCTCTAGTTTCTTCCTTTTCTCAAAGACGCCAAACCTTTCCTTACCATAATCATAAATACAATCTCCCATTTTCTCCAACTTACTCTCAGCAGTTCCTTTAAGCTTCTCTAACATCCTAACCAAATCACTATTGATATCTTCCCACTTCCTACTTTCCGCTGCACCTGGCCACTTAACTCTAGGCTTCTGACCGCTAATCTTCTCCCTTTTTGGCTGGCTGGCCTCTCTGCTTTCCTCGGTGCTAGGACCTGCCTCAACATCAGGGGTGCTGATGTCCTGCGAGCTGTGGGGTACTTCCTGTCGCTGGACTTCACCCGACTGACTTGATAAACTTCTTAAGAAATAATTATCAATGCGGGGTCCCTGTGTTCCCTCTACCAAGCACCTCTTCCTGCCTTGATGGATTCTAAGGCCCCTCAAAGTTGTTACCTTCTGCCAGCCACACAAGCAAACCTGACGCTTCTTTCCATCTACATCTGAACTAGTGGCTTCCACTGACATGTTTTCCCTACTCATAGTCAAGTCCGTTCCAGAGAGTTCAGAAGAGAACAGAATACTGGAAAAGTTGAATTGACATGGAGCCCACGAAATCCCTGGTAAGTAAATGTAATAAGGTACAAAAAAACCTCATTAAATTTGCTTACCAGTGATTTCATGGGCTCCAGTCAATTCAACTTTTCCATGGATAAAAAACACAGTTGCAGTGCAGAGTGGCAGACTTGGTCATATTGCAGCCTGTTTTCCCGAGTACTACTGATATTACTGGTTGAACAAAGATGGCCGTCGATCATACAGTTGCCATTGTTGTTTTTGCCTCGCAGGGTCATCATCATACCCGACGGCACTGCTGAGACAAGACTGCAGCGCCTGAAACATTTCTCCAACAGTTGAATTTCATTATGCCAAAGATAATATTTGATGGATGATTGCACCCAACAGCAACAAAAAAATCTGTTCAGGCCCGCGGGGCTGGTTGAATAGGGTTCTGGAGCCGTTTCAGCACTTTTTCCATATCCAGCCCACTCATAACCACAGGCCTTTAGAGAGGGGTGTGGCGGCTACAACGACAGACATGAACATGATCCCAGGCTGGAGCAACATCTCACACAGCCCACCCCGACCTACTGTGTGTAAACCAGTGTCAGTCAGAGGAGGAATCAGACGTCTCACTTTGTGGGTGCACTGCAGCTTGTGAGGATGAGGCCCATGCCTATTCGGATGCTTCACCCACTTAAATAGTATCTGGCACTGAAGACCATGCAGGTATTTCGAGCAATAGGATAGCCTATATCTGCTTCTACTGTCGATTGCTGCACACTGGAAACGCACTGAAATCCACATTCAGATAGCTGGACTGAATTAAAAAAAAAAGCCTTGAAAAGAGTTGATAAGTGTTTGAAATGTGATGGAAACAGACGTGCTCAATTAATGAACTAATTAATGGCTCCGTGTGTAATTTGTGAAGTGATTGCAGTCGCTTTGTCCAAGTTCCAATAAAGTGGAAGAAGTTTCCAGAGAGTTGTAAAACTATTCCTCTCTCCTCTCTCTCTTGCTGCGTATGCGTTTAGAACCCCGGCTATGATGTCATTCAGGCCAGGCAGGCACTTTCTGTTTGGGGGCAACATACTCACATCTGCAACCAATCTGGATCATTTGTCCGCCAAAATACGGTGTAAGTCAGTCAGAGAGCTGGCCTGTTCACTGCTGCTGCTGTAGCAGCTATATAGTCTGGATCCAAGCAAAAATATATAGCCCTTCTCCACCGCTGCATTAAGAACAATGGCTTTGTTTTTTGGCCTCAAACACCAGACGTATTCAAAGATCTCCACTGGTTGCTTTCAACTGCTCTCCACAACATCTGATGCATATTTTGAATACTGGAGCGAGAGGACCCCATTATGAATGGGCTCCATTTGTGTGGAAAATGGATAACGTATGGGATTTTAAGGCCTGGGGGGGCTCTCAGTTTGCATAGTTTGTCGGGCTAATGGCATAAAAGTGTGTGCGTGCGTGTGCGTGCGTGTGTGTGTGTGTGTGTGTGTGTGTGTGTGTGTGTGTTTGAAGGGGTGGGTGGGGGGGGTTAGTTGAAATGCAAGGCTTGGTGTTTGTGCGCCAGCCGGTAGCCTCCGGGGCAAATAACTTCATCGCAACACTTTAATCCTGTGTTTGTTTTCCTGTGGGACACGGTGGTCAAACAGTGGAAAGTTTAATGGTCCCTGGGACTGGACTGGATGGAGGCGAGGGATAGCTGGCCCTTCCTCAAAAGCACTTTGGCTTCTTATCTCCTCTATAAGATGCAGTGAAAACTGTACACGTTTGATGAGGAGAGGTGGAAGATGCGGTAGTTTGCATCCTTACATTTTTCAAAGCATCCACTGGCCCCTTGGCATGGTATTCACATTTTCTGTGTGTGTGGCATCATTGCTTGCCTCGAAACATGGCTTGAATTTAGATTCCCTATATGGACATTAAACAAATTTAATTAAAGATTGTGAAGACGTTTTCTCTATTTCTTTCATGTTTTTGCTGCTCCTTATATGTTGGACAATGTTATAAATAACAGGGCCCAATCAAATTGCTTTGCTGTTGTAGAAAGGTTGGCGTGCTCTCAACAGTAGGGGGCGAAAGAGAGAGAGGGTGCTTCAACTCTTTGCCCATTTTGATTATGTAGTAGGGACATGTTGGGGGTAATTGGTGAGTATGTAAGCAAGGAATACCCCCTCTCAGTTCTATGTCCAGATGTGCACACAAAAACGCGCACTTATTGACTCAGACAGAATAATTGTGCAATGTTTTGTTGTTATTTCACCTATGAAGGAGTTTTCTAAGAGGAGTGACTTGCAGCCTAGTAATATTCCTTTAGCCTACTGTCTGTATATCCCCCAAGTGAATGTAAAAGGCTCAGAAGTGCCTCAATCTTCCTGAAAGCATGCATGGGTGAACATTTGAAATGAGCTCGCACAGCAGCCGCAGGCACTGATTCAGACTTGATTGGGGCAAGGCAAAGCTGCAAGTGCTTATTTATACAACGACGTCATTTGGAGGTTGGCCAAAGGGAGGAAAGCAGAGGCAGACAAGATTACAAAGGAGAAAACTACAGTGGGGAGAATTTCATTGACAACATTCCATTAAATTAATAAGTTGATTGTAGGCTAATCAACAAGTTGTATGATGACGCACATGCAGCAGTCAGTGTGTACGGGGCCCGTGTATGTGTGTGTGGAAAGAGCGTAAAAGATAGGTTACACGTTTGAGATGTAGGGGGGGAAAAATCAAAGAGTCCACCAACAATCTATATAATTATCATCATCTGCTGCTTTTCCTCCCTGGCAAAGAAACACTCCATCCATTTGTAGAAATCGCCCGGGGGAACGTTACATCAAAACTAATCATAACGATTAAAATCAGCTTCTCTCTAGCTGCGAGAGCCAGGGCAGCAATATAGGCAAGTTGGAGGCAGCTGAGGGTGTTGTAAATGCATGGAGAGGGGGGAAAACTACATTTCTTTATTCGATTTTATAAAAACATAAACTCAACAAAGACCGAGGCACTATAGCTGCTGCTGCTGCTGCATGAGATCTGTTCCCTTTGCTCGGAGTTGTATTCTGCAGATTGCTTTAGACTGGGGGAGAGACATGAGCTAATTGTATCCTGATCTTTGCCTTGAGGGGTTTCGGAGCCCTGGAGCAAGTATTCTCCGTATTTTGTTCTGTCTACCTTAGCCAAGCCTATTGCATTTCTCCCCGGTGGAGGAAGAGAAGCAGCTCGTGGGCCAAATCGGAGGGGAAAAGGTGCACAAAAAGAGACTTTATGCCATCCTATGTTCCAGGTAAGCGGAGATTTATTTGGTTTGCGATTATTTCCGAGGCTGGGTACTAGACTGGGAACATCGAGGCGCAGCCGCTTTTACGCATGTGCCAGCCAGGCGATTCGAGCGGTTACAGTTCTTAAAAAAAAAACATTTAACCACTTCCTGGCTATTTGTGCCTTAGTAAAACTGTACACATTTATGCGTGTGACTGCGATCTATGTCGAGGCTTGCCTGCGTGGAACCGAGCGGCAGATGAAGACTACACGATGTTGTCGAGCAAACACTCCCCGGCTATATCACCCGTGTCAATTCGCTCCTGGGCGCGTTTCAGCTCCAAACACATTTTTACCGTCTCCCGTGTGTCCCTGTCGCAGTAGCCTATAACTTGCTCATAACTTTCAGTCGAAGCGCGTTTTGTCGCCTCCATAAAGGCTTCTCCTGGGTCATTTTTTTTTGCCCTGAAACAGTTCCATTTCCTGACTGCCCCAGATCTTCTAATGAAAGACGCCATTGTGGAGTAATTTTGCCGGAGGGGTTTTTTCTTATTTTCTAAGACGGGAGGTACCTATTCTACACGACACGTCAATGTAGAGTCTGTGAATCATCTGTTAACACAAGATGTGGCTTTGTATAGACAATCCTAGGCTAAACAAATACACATTTTATCCTCTTGGTTCTCTCTATCTGGCGTGCGCAATAAAGTGTCCTTCCAGATACGACGCTATGATAGTTTTACCAAGTGCACTTGTCTGGATCTGTGTGTTTGGCACAATGTGTTATGTAGGCTAGCTAAATGCGCAGACTACTTCACGTTCTCGTTCATAAAGTTTACAGATTAAATGTGTATTTGGGGTAGATTAGTAGCTAGGTTGGTTACTTTATTTAATGCAGGACTTGTCTGTATACAGGCAGAAATGCGGTTTACTCCAAGCAACATTTAAATTAAAAATAAAATCGTGTAATCCTCTAAATTCATGTCACCTACAATGAAAACCAACACTTTTTTTTTTAAATCAATATTATTCTAAAAAAAGACGCACTAATAGACTGCGTTTGACTGAGATGTTTGGTTGTGAGGTCTGGTCACTTGATGGCGCTATAATAACAAAGCCACCACCAATTTCCATGTACTGCATCTTTCCTTTGATTTTGATGTCCAAGTTATTCTCTAGAATTGCACTTTTAGAAATCATTCTGGTCTGGTGCAGAAGACCAATGTTTTGGCTATAGGTCAGGTCAATCCAAAGTGAGAGGAGCTTCACCTGCTGTTTAAACTGCAGTGGAACACTGCTGTATTTCAGCTTAGAGTGATGCTATTCGTGAGCTGCAGGACATTTTGATGCGTAGCCTACAGTACCAGCCAAACATTCACCACTGTTTCCCACCCCCTTAATCTGTGATGCCACACTGATACAGCTAACTCACTCACATACGATGATTCTAAAGAGGTGGATGAGGTGTTTTGACTTTTTCAGTATAGGCTTGTATTCAACGTATATGATTATATAATTTATTTTCCGTTAAGGAAATGTGAGAGCATTGCTTCGATAACTCATTTGAATGTATATGCTAGAAATTGAAACGGTGTACGAGTATGATACTGTTGTAGTAAATTGTGGTACATTCACATTTTCTCATGACATCTTATTTCCACTTTGTTCATGGCCAGGGCAAGACACTGCTCTCGCCACTTTCTAGGCAGCCTCCTCCTCCTCAACTTCTGGTTGCCACAGTACTACTTACCGTACAGTACCATACAGTACAGTAGAGTACAGTAACATACAGTACAGTAGCCTACTGTAACGTACTGTACTGTAAACACTGTGGGCATTCCGGCATTTGTCACCACAAACATGCTCTTGCTGAGAAACATGCTGCACTGTCAAATACATATAATCTTATAATATATAATCCATAGTTTGAGCCACTGACGATGACACGGTGTAAACCAGAGGTTCTCAACGTGGGGTCATTGAGGGGGTTCTAGGGGGTCCCCAGCAAGTTGAAGTGTTTAAACTTCAAGTTTCTTCATGTACAAGAAGTTAAATTGGACAATGTAGAAGAATCACTATTTTGATCATAGTTTATTTATCTCATCTCTCTACAGACTAGGGATGGGCGGGAGTACTCGGGTACTCGAGTACTCGTTCATAACGTCAGTACTCGAGTAACGTTTCCGCTGTTCGGGGACTCGCCTCACTCCCCACCCCTTTAAAAATGGTCTAGATCTACGCACGCATCATCATGTGGATCTGGCAGCATGGACTGCACTGGGGTCAACTGAGCCAGAATATACAAGTACGTCATCCGCTTTGTTGCTTTCAAAATAAAACGCTTATTGTAACGTAACCTTATTTATTTGAATGAGTAATGCGTTACAGCCACAGTTTCATGCCATATTAACATCACAATGAGTAGTTTGATACAAGGTTTGCTGCTTCGTTCGTTGAAATACCCTTTTCTCCTCCAACGTGCATCAATTAGCTATTTACTTTTGTTTAAGTAACAACTGTTTTGAAAGTTTTAACCGGAAGTTTTCCAGTTCATCCCGAATCCGCGAGCTCGAAAATGGTGGCTGGAGATATGCTCCCGAAGGAGACAGATGCACGCTTCTTCATAGCGCACGCCCGATAAAACTCATTCAAAACTTTGCACTAGTTTACTGACTATTACTGTCGTTTCCCATAACGTTAGTCACAAGAAATATGGGAAAACAATCACTTTTTGGGGGACAATCCAATCGCTTCACGGTGATCACTATTCAGCTGCAGCTGTAACGTTAATCACACTGGTCAGTTTTAACTTTTTGGCAGAACACCGGACCTTGTAATCCGTGGATTTACGTTAGTGTAACAGCGATCATAAAGTAAAATGGATGATACTGGACAATGGACATGTATTGGAAATGAGCCGTCGTTTGTTTCACAACACTATTGTCTGCTCCGAAGCGCTAATGCCATCCATCCAACCATCGGAGATACTGTCTGAGGTAGGCTTTTAGATGTTAGCTTCACCTAGCCTCACCTAGTCAGTCCCTCTCCTCACAGGAAATGCTCCAGGTAGCGCTTTTTCCATGCAAAAATGCAAAGGTTATGTGTGAACAGCCCCATACACACAGATTACCCCTGCTCCGTCATTACCATAGTAATCACACAGACCCCCCGCGCGCGGGGGAGTACTCGGTTACTCGTTCATAATAGAAGGAGAGTACTGGAGTATTTAAATTGCTTAAAATGCCCATCCCTACTACAGACGTCAATTCTGGACAAAATTATATCTAACAATAAAAAATATTCTCAGAATTGGGTCAGAGAGATTAAATCTCGTGAAATGCGGGTCCGTGGCCATAAAGTGGACTAAATTAGGCTCCTCCTTGATATGAACAAGCGCAAAACCACAACACCACTTTCCCCTCGGTCCCCCCCCACCCCGGGACACCCTCCATATCCCCCCTAGCCACTAATACCCACCCCTCGAATTTCAACTCTCTACCACCTTCCTATCCCTAGCTGCGGCCCTATAACCACTAAACTCACTAAACGTCCATGACTGAGTGACTGTCCTGACTTTTCCACCTTATGACCGCGGAGGGGCCGCTGGCCCAGCGCTGTGGTAAAAAGGTTCGGAATAACTGGTGAAAACACAATGTGTGAGCCAATACACACACACACACACACACACATGCGCACAGATGTTTGTAGAAGCTATCGTGCCAAGATTATTGACATATTGGAAGTTCAGTTACATATAGGAATGCATTAGCTACAGTAGTATATTGATTGCCAGTGGTTATTATAGGCACTTCATAATGCCTAATTTCCATTAATAAAATCTAAAATAATGTACAACCCCGCCAGCCAATCACAAGCCGGTATTCACCCAGCAACACATATTATACAATCCATATGATTACCTGCTATTTTGGGGCCGCTCTTTACAACTTTGCAGTAAGTGTGAAGTTAACTGAAAGTCTGTGTGGACATTTGAAACAAATGGCCGCGGGCAAGGAAGCACAGACAACCCATCCAGATTATGTAAATACCAGTCTGCCTGCCTCCAACTGAATGTTAATGCTCTGATCTGAAATGCTAATCGTGTCTAGTGTGATATGTCGAAACACTGAAGAGTTGCATTGTGGGATGTGAAATTGAATGCTCGTCGCTGATGCTGATCCCAATAGGCCCCTTTCATTATTGCAGTGTTGGTACAGCTAGTGTTAGCCGATTAGACTCTGACTGAACTCCTACTTTCTGCAGCATTTACCTTATGGTTTATTGAGCCAGTGCATAGGGCTGGACAATATATCATTATATCCATATCGTCACATGAGACTATTCGATTTTGGAGATCGTTCTGAAGGCTGTATTACAGTAAAGTCATGTGATTTTTCGGGACTTACCAGACTGTAGCTGCTCTATCATTTGCCTTTACCCAGTCAGGGGGTACTTTTACCTAGTCAAGGGCGGCTGTGGCTCAGGAGGGAGGGAGGGTTGTCCACTAATCGCTTTGAGTCAAATAAGTCGGTCGTTCGATTCTCGGCTCCTCCAGTCCGCATGTCGAAGTGTCCTTGGGCAAGAGACTGAACCCCAAATTACTTGCGATGGTTGCGCCAGCACCCGCCCCCCGGCATCGCTGTGTGCGAATGGGTGAAGGTTGCTATTTTAAAGCGCTTTGGATAAAACCGCTATATAAATGCAGTCCATTTACCATTATATATCCACATTACTGATGATTCATCAAAAATCTCATTGTGTAAATATTTTGAGACAGCACAAATAGTCAGGGAAGGAAACCCTGCCTGGCACTTGGAATTTTATTTTGATTTAATAAAAGTGAAAACTGATGTCGCTATGACTTACAACTTCTACAATTTAGCCCACTTTGTAGAAAATACTGAGATATCGTGTATCCATTCAACGTTAAATACAGAGATATATATTTTTGTCCATATGGTCCAGCCCTACCAGTGCAGTAGTGTTCCTTCATGTAGCGGAAGATGTTAAAATGACGATTTGACGACATGCAAGACTAAAAGATTTCAGACCACTGAGGGGAAACAACTGCGGGGGGAAGTGGAGCAGCCCCAGAAGTCTCCAGGCTGGGCCTGGTTTAGATTTGTTGGAGCATACTGCGGTGTGGATGCCATCAACACAAATACACAAACTACATAAACAAGCAAGCCACTAAATACAGACTTTTGAGTTTTGTTTCACAAAAAGTGGAAACTTGGGAACATAACTATACACACAAGTCACATGTGAGATGCGTCACAGCTCCAAAGTGGCAACAGGTAGGGGAACTGTTAGAGTGGAAGACCTGACAGCTTGTGCTTACTGATAGCTTCTAAGGGGTGCAGTGACCTCTGACTGTCCCTAGAGGCACATGCGTACATTTGTAGGGCAGAAATGTGATAATTGGCTATAGAGAGGCAAAGTGACCGCCTAGTACTTCCTGCTTCAGCACTGTACCAGGGATTTTCATCCACCATTTATTTTCCCATAGACATTTAGTCAAATGCTTAGGAAAACAGTTTTACTTGGTCAAACCAAACGGTTCAGATATATTTAGAATCGGGAGAGACCATACTAGAACATTTCACTCAGACCAAAACTTTAAAAAAAAACTACATCGAAAAAATATTGTCTTTAAATACGCAATTTCTTTACGTTTTGCTCCGAGTGAAATGTTATGTGGTCTCTCCCGTTTCTGAATATATCTGAACCGTTTGGTTTGAACAAGTAAACCTATTTTTATAAGCATTTTACGAAATGTCTTATGGGGGAAATAAATGGCGGATGAAAATCTCTGGTACAGTGCTGAAGCAGGAAGTAGGCGGTCACTTAGCCTCTCTATTGGTCCAGGAGAAAGTCCACAAGATGTGTATCTTTACTCCCATCATTGAGTCAGAATTACTGCACGATACAAGAGCTCAATCCCCCCCCCCCCCCCCCCCCCCCCCCCCCGACACACACACACACACACACACACACACCCACCCCACCCCCAGTTCTCTCTCACTCTGTCCCCCCCCCCCTTCTCGGTCTCTCACACACAATTTTCCATAATGCCTTACAGATTTTTACACTCAATCCACCTTTGCGATGACAAGGCTTTGAGGAAATCCAATTCCACTGAGCTGTTTTCAGAACTTGCTCTCCACAGACACGGGCTCACTCACACTCAGACACACACACACACACACACACACCACCATCTCCACAAATTAGTCAGGGAACAAATTACCTGCATTCTGAGTGTGATCCCACGCACTTTGCCGGCTGCCTTACACAGGTCCCCTTTTGAAGAGGAGCCATGCGAATTTCTCTCTCTTTCTGCCCTGCAGGCCCCTTTGCCTTCTGCGAAGGGATTCTGGAGTTGAATTTTAAAACTATGTATATGGCTGCTGCCTGCCTGCCTGCCTGCGCTTATCAGCACGGCGTGCACAAACGGCATGCAAATCAGACCAGGATCACACACCGCATTGGAGGCCTGCACTCAAAGGCAAGCTTAATTGCTAATTGGGTGTCTAGGTGTGAAACCCACACTGCCAACAAGGAGGAGAAATGTGGATGTTTTAAGGCCAGTGGTTGAACTAATTAATTTTAATCAGAATGTTATTAAAATTTGTGGGTTCCCTGCATTTTTTTTTAGAAAAAAAAAAACAGCCCAGGAGCGTGCTGTGACAACACTTTGAACAAGGAGTGGACATGTTTGTGGTCTGGTCTTGTTTTTCAATGGTGATGTGGTCATCAGAATGGATGTTTTGCAAACTGTAAACCTCGTAGTTATTTTAGGTTTGTATGTTTTTTTTTTTTAGAGACAGGCCATATAGCCGATGGGATATGAGTCAAGAAGTAAACGTTCCGGGCGCCTCTGTCTTCTCTGGGGGCCATGCTGTTTTGGAGTGATTTGGTGCTGCTGATGCTTAATCTTTATATTAATCGTTTAATCGATGGATCGCGATGCGGACGTGTCGCGATGCGTCGAATCGGATCGTTGACAGATAATCGCTGAATCGTTTTTTTATTTTATTTATGTTGACATTCAGATTTGAAAGCACTTTCTAAGTAAAGAAGGGAGTTGATATTTATTTGACTGCTTGTATTGATTGATGAAAAAGTAGCCATGTGCAGTAATAATATAGAAAATTGAGGATGTGATACTTGGAGCTGCAATACTTTGAGCTGTATTGAGATGCATCGTGGAATCGAATCGTTGACCGATGAATCGTAATCGAATCGTGAGGCCAGTGAAGATTCACAGCCCTAAATCATGTTATTTGAATATTCTGTGCAAAAGATAGGGAAAGAGTCAATTTTTTTAAATGTAGTTGAAGCTGCTGTGTGTGTTTTCTATGACCAGTGAATGCAGGCTATTTCTCAGGGGAAATGCTACTGTATTGTGAGTGTGAAGGTCTTGACGAGATGCATGTATGGCCGGGCGGGGGACAGCTTGGGGACGTTTGTCCAGATGACCGGTCTAGTGACTATATAGTCTACCACAGAAATGAGCTATTTGACAATTAGTCACTGAAGCTGTTTTGCACATATGACCTTTGGGCTCTACAGTAATTGACTGTTGAAGGAGGGTTTGTCTGCTGAACAAACTGCTGCAGATCCAGACATCAACAATGGATAGCATTAGCAACAGCGGGGGGAGGAGGGGGGTTGCGTCGCAAAAAGAGGGCAAAGGCCAGGTGAGGTGGCAAGTCCAGATCAGATGTGCGCCTTTTTTGACACCAACCTGACCACCGCAGACGATCACTTTTGGTGACCGAAAGGCGCAGCAGAGCTTTGAAAATGCGACACACATACCTGCCATTGAAACAGCGACAGCCCAAAAGGCCCGCGGGCACTACAATGCTAATGTTGTCGGGGGGCTTTGACTTCTCCCAGCCATTGCACAGAAACCGCTCCGTGTGACAGCCACGACGGTGCCACAGCTCTCCTCTCTCGCCCCGGTGCGCGCTGCTGCATGCCCCTGTTGTTCCCGCTGCCTCTCTCTCTCTCTGGCTCTCTGCATTTGGCAGGTGTGCCCATATATACAGTCCGTAGTAGACCGCGTCTGTCTATAACCTGCAGTCTGTAGTACTAATAATGGACCAGACGGATATCATGGACTTAACGCACCAGAAAGGCAGAAAGCGACCGCGTCCAATCAGTTCCGGCGCGGACGAGTCGGTGCACGCTTCCCTCAAACGCGCGGCGGAGTGCAGGGAGCGCCCGCTGCTGTTCGCCGTCAGAGGAGAGCCTGTTCCCGCAGCAGCATCTCTCAAGCAGAATGACCACTCTGTCACTCCCTCTCCAACCACAGGCATCATGCCAGCGCAGGTAACACGCGTCAAGTCAAGTCCCTGTCTGATTGTCCTGGGAGAGAGAGAGCGAGAGAGCGAGAGAGAGAGAAAGACGGACTTGGAGAGACTAGTGGTCGACCCGTTACTTTTTTTTTTACCAAATGAGCGAAAGTGAATGCATGTTTGGCTTAATTGAATGCATGTTTCAATCCCTGCTGCTCGCAATGCATAGTATTCATGTGACGTTATATTAGGCTACAATAGGCTAAGCTACCGTGCGTATGTCTTCTGTCTGTTTGCTGCAGTTAATCATCATTAATACAATATGCAAGTTAACTCTATTGCAACCTTCAGTGATTGAGATATGAACCCCCCCCCCCCCCCCCCCCGCCCACCCTGTGTGAAACTCCATCTGTTTGGGGAAAAGTCCATTTGTTCTGAGGCTTTATAGAGAGATTGTCTGCTAATTGTGTTTTTAGGTTAACCGGAGACAATTCCTCTGAATCCTATTACATTATTCAAATCTAGACTGATTATTGCTCATTTACAAATGGCTGCTGAGATTGATGCTCCAAATTAATTTGGTTTGGGAGATGATGATGGCCCACAGGAATGGATGGCTGTGTGGATTGTGGCAACATCCAGGTCAAGGTCACGCTGCTCTAACTTGCAGAGACAAATCTGTTCCACACTCCTGACTGTGGAGTGTGTGTTACACTAAAAGACATGTCCCAACAACTAATAATCACAACCAAGATCTCATACACGCCATTGTTGTTGTAATGGAATGTCCGGGGAAAGTCTGCGAGGCGTTCAGTTCATTTATGCAACTTGAATGGTTTGATTCTGTGGTTTTTTAAAGGGTTTTTGTGAATGACTCTGTGTGCATTTATTTATACCTGTCTTTCTTGCCTACCTGTTATAATCTAATACTTTCGCGTGCTGTTTTTGTAACAGGATAATCGCTCCATCATGTCCAGGCCGATGATCACGCGGTCGCCGGCCTCTCCCCTGAGCACCCAGGGCATCCCGACACCGGCGCAGCTCACCAAGTGCAACGCGCCGGTGCACATCGACGTGGGCGGACACATGTACACCAGCAGTTTGGCCACCTTAACCAAATACCCCGAGTCCAGGTGAGCGTGCCCTCAACGATACACTGCAACCAGCCAGCATGTCCTGTGTTAGATTGTGTGGTGTGTGTGGATTTCTTGATTGCACTTGTCGCCTTATAGGTGTTTTTTGGGTCAGTGTCCAATGTCCAGTCTTTCACTTGCATAAGATTAAGTGTCTGACGGAGAGTTAATTCTGCACAAGACAGATGTGTTTTATGTGCATTAGAGTTTCTTCTTAGTTTAACGTCATCGTCTGCAAACGCAGGCAAAATGTCAAATCTGATCCAATCACACAAAAAAGTGCATGCATATTGGATTTTAAAACTGGATGTTGAGCATATAAATGTTTCCTCAGCGTATCCTAAAAGTCAGCTGCTGTTGGATTTATCTGCTAGTAAGCAAAGCATAAAATGGCTCCTTGTGATGGAAACGCCCACAGTTATTTTGAGAGGTAAACACTTTGTAGGGGCATCAGGTTCAAAACGCAGCTATAGCACAGAGACAAAAGCCACTGGGTTATTCCGACAGATGTCACAGCAGCAGTAAAGGGCCAAAGGGCACGGGGGGCCATCTGGAGGCGAGGAGGCCACACTGTCGCCCCGAGCCCAGCCCCGAGGGTGGCACCCCACCAACCAGCTGGCCCTGACCTCTCCATCAGAACACCTCATCCTCAACCAGACTGCTTTATGCTTAGTTTGTTGCCTTCTGTTGGATTTCTGTCAGTATCTCTGGGTGATGTGTGTGTGTGTTGTGTGTGTGTTGTGTGTGTGTGTGTGTGTTGTGTATCTCTGGGTGATGTGTGTGTTGAGCTCAGTAATGCGTGCATGTCTGTGCAAAGGTGTGAACAACTACAATTCAGAGCTTCAGAAATTCAGCGAGTTATACCCCTCTGCAGATGCTCCTTGCCTCACTCTCTCTCACCCATACCCTCCCTCTCTCACCCATACTCTCTCCTATACTCTCTCACCCCTATACTCTCTCACCCATACTCTCTCTCTCACCCATACTCTCTCTCCCATACTCCTGTCACCCATACTCTCTCTCCTATACTCTCTCACCCATACTCTCTCTCTCCTATACTCTTTCACCCATACCCTCCCTCTCTCACCCATACTCTCTCCTATACTCTCTCTCCCATACTTCCTCTCACCCATACTCCCTCTCTCACCCATACATTCTCTCCTATACTCTCTCACCCATACTCTCTCTCCTATACTCTCTCACCCATACGCTCTCTCTTTCACCCATACTCTCTCTCACCCATACTCACTCTCACCCATACTCTCTCCTATACTCTCTTTCTCTCTCTCTCACTCACTCACCCATGCACAAAGCATACAGGATGCTTATGAGGACATTAGATTGAGCACTAAATAATGTAAGGAAACACTTGTCCCATGCTATGATCAGCAAATATAAGATTATGAGTGTTGACTCACAATGTATCTCCCCCCCCCCCACACTCCCCCTCCTCCCCCCCCACCCCACCTTCTCTCTCTGTGAACAGAATTGGCCGTCTCTTTGATGGCACAGAGCCCATAGTCCTGGACAGCCTGAAGCAGCACTACTTCATTGACAGGGATGGACACATGTTCCGCTACATCCTCAACTTCCTCAGGACGTCCAAGCTCCTCATTCCAGATGACTTCAAAGTGAGTCTCTCCAGCTATCCCATCAGCCAGTCAGCAGTCCTCAAACTGAGTCTCTCCACTATCCAGCTCAGTGGCCTTGTGGTCTGAGTGTCCACCCTGAGACTGGGAGGTTGTGAGTTCGATCCCCGGCCGAGTCATACCAAAGACTATAAAAATGGGACCAATTTGCCTCCCTGCTTGGCACTCAGCATCAAAGGGTTGGAATTGGGGGGTTAGATCACCATATGATTCCCGAGCGCGGCACATGCCGCCGCTCACCGCTCCCCCAGGGGATGGGTCAAATGCGGAGAACAAATTTCACACATTGTGTGACAATCAGTGGGGATTTACCTTTACTTTACCTTTATTTTATCCCATCAGCCAGTCAGCGGTCCTCAAACTGAGTCTCTCCACTATCCCATCAGCCATTCAGCAGTCCTCAAACTGAGTCTCTCCACTATCCCATCAGCCAGTCAGCAGTCCTCAAACTGAGTCTCTCCACTATCCCATCAGCCAGTCAGAGGTCCTCAAACTGAGTCTCCACTATCCCATCAGCCAGTCAGAGGTCCTCAAACTGAGTCTCCACTATCCCATCAGCCAGTCAGCAGTCCTGAAACTGAGTCTCTCCACTATCCCATCAGCCAGTCAGAGGTCCTCAAACTGAGTCTCCACTATCCCATCAGCCAGTCAGCAGTCCTCAAACTGAGTCTCTCCACTATCCTATCAGCCAGTCAGCAGTCCTCAAACTGAGTCTCCACTATCCCATCAGCCAGTCAGCAGTCCTCAAACTGAGTCTCTCCACTATCCCATCAGCCAGTCAGCAGTCCTCAAACTGAGTCTCTCCACTATCCCATCAGCCAGTCAGCAGTCCTCAAACTGAGTCTCCACTATCCCATCAGCCAGTCAGCAGTCCTCAAACTGAGTCTCTCCACTATCCTATCAGCCAGTCAGCAGTCCTCAAACTGAGTCTCCACTATCCCATCAGCCAGTCAGCAGTCCTCAAACTGAGTCTCTCCACTATCCCATCAGTCAGTCAGCAGTCCTCAAACTGAGTCTCCACTATCCCATCAGTCAGTCAGCAGTCCTCAAACTGAGTCTCTCCACTATCACATCAGCCAGTCAGCAGTCTTAGAACTTGGCTACATAGAATGAATGCCAAGGCAGCGGAACGCCTTGGGTCACTGGTCCGGATCGGTGTAAACCACCGTTCCCATAGAGACAAAACAAAAGGCCCGTTCCAAACAAAGCTCAATCAAACCAGGGCGGTTTGGAGCCCTCAGGCTTGTACCAGTAACCAAAGATCGCCCGGGATATGAAAGGAAAACTTGCATCTAGATAAATAAATAAATGTCCGCCTTCCTTCCGTCTGTGACCACATCACATGTGCCAGATTCCGGCAGCGCTCGAGCAGCAAGTGTCCACAAGAGTCTCACGGCATGTGACACGTTTGCGTTCCGTTTCGTCTTATTCTTACGTGTTGTTTAGTCCGCGTAATGACTCGACGTGCCCTGGGAGAAAACAAATAATCACATTATCTGATGGACTGTCCACAGCGTGACTCAATCAGTGGGAAGTATGTCAGCTAAAATAAGCAAAGACAAAAGACAGGCTGAAGTTCAGGCGGAGGCCAGCTTCACTTTGGGCTGATTCTGAGAAGGAGCAGGAGAAAATTGGAATGTGGTGTGATTTAGGCCCTGCAGTCCTGTGGGTAAAAGGTCTGCTCCCCTACCCCACGCAGCCCTACCCCACGCAGCCCTACCCCACGCAGCCCTACCCCACGCAGCTCTACCCCACGCAGATCTACCCCACGCAGCCCTACCCCACGCAGCCCTACCCCACGCAGCTCTACCCCACGCAGCCCTACCCCACGCAGCCCTACCCCACGCAGCTCTACCCCACGCAGCCCTACCCCACGCAGCTCTACCCCACGCAGCCCTACCCCATGCAGCTCTACCCCACGCAGCTCTACCCCACGCAGCTCTACCCCATGCAGCTCTACCCCACGCAGCTCTACCCCACGCAGCCCTACCCCACGCAGCTCTACCCCACGCAGCCCTACCCCATGCAGCCCTAGCCCACGCAGCCCTACCCCATGCAGCCCTAGCCCATGCAGCCCTACCCCACGCAGCCCTGTGTTAGATGTTGTATTACATCTCTTCTACTCTGTGTCCTACCCCACGCAGCCCTGTATTAGATGTCCTATTACATCTCTTCTACTCTGTGTCCTACCCCACGCAGCCCTACCCCACGCAGCCCTGTGTCCTACCCCACGCAGCCCTGTGTTAGATGTTGTATTACATCTCTTCTACTCTGTGTCCTGTGTCATTTTGCTGAATGCTGCCTTGGCTGGGCTTTATTGGTTGCTCATGTAGAAGAGTGAAGTTGCTGTGGTCCTCACATTAAAAAGAAAATCACAACCGTAAACTAATATAGCAAGAGGTACACTATTTAGGCTGCAAGCACGCTAGTCTTAAATATTCAATTCAGTCTACCCTATATTGCAGGGGCTTGCAAAGGCTTTGCCAAAATAAAATATACATAGCCAGTATTTATTTTATTTTTTTACGGATTGTACTTGGCCAATTCCCCCTGCTAGGACGCCCCGGGCATCTGCTGCCAATCTGGGGAGAGTTGTAGAGACTAGCACATGCTTCCTCAGATACATGTGCAGTCGCCAGCTGCTTCTGTTCACCTGACAGTGAGGAGTTTCACCGGCAGGACGTAGCGCGTGGGAGGATCACGCTATTCCCCCAGTTCACCTTCCCCTCGAACAGGTACCCCAACTGACCAGAGGAGGCAATAGTGCAGCGACCTGGACACATACCCCTAATCCGGCTTCCCACCCGCAGACACGGCCAATTGTGCCTGTATGGAGGCCCGGCCAAGCCGGAGGAACACATTTTCGAGTTTCTGAGCATTTTGTCAAACAGTGAGTGGGAGACCATGGACTGTCAAAATACTGTACTTTCATTTCAATATCTGGTCTAACTAAACCTGGAATGTCCATTGTATTTATGGATTATATTGACCTCAAGACCCCACATCATGCCCTCAATGTCACTTTATAAGTTTCTGTACATCTTTTTGATGGCATTTAAACTTTAAAAATGGCAGGTTACACATTTTATTCTTGTTTTATCCCAGTGTGCCATGCAATTCAGCTTAAAAAACAATTGGTATTGAAATCAGTTAGGCTTGCTACTTGAGCTGATATAATTGAATGTTAACATAATGTTCTAATACTTGACAGCCATCATGTCAAGCAACATATTTAGAAATGTTATTATTTTCTTCTTTGGTTTTACAACGGTACAACTTTAGACAACAAGAGTAATTATCTCTGTGTTGAGATATAGCCACTTATCCTAAGCTGCCAACGCCCTCGCTGCTGCCCCCTACAGGACTACAGCCTGCTGTACGAGGAGGCGCGCTACTTCCAGCTGCAGCCCATGCTGGCGGAGCTGGAGCGCTGGCGCCAGGACCGCGAGCTGGGCCGCGTGTCGCGCCCCTGCGAGTGCCTGGTGGTGCGCGTGGCCCCCGACCTGGGCGAGAGGATCACGCTAAGCGGCGACAAGGCGCTCATCGAAGACGTCTTCCCGGAGATCGGCGACGTCATGTGCAACTCTGTCAACGCCGGCTGGAACCACGACTCCACGCACGTCATCCGCTTCCCACTCAACGGGTACTGCCACCTCAACTCTGTGCAGGTAAGACCACTCAATGGGTACTGCCACCTCAACTCTGTGCAGGTAAGACCACTCAATGGGTACTGCCACCTCAACTCTGTGCAGGTAAGACCACTCAATGGGTACTGCCACCTCAACTCTGTGCAGGTAAGACCACTCAATGGGTACTGCCACCTCAACTCTGTGCAGGTAAGACCACTCAATGGGTACTGCCACCTCAACTCTGTGCAGGTAAGGGTTACACAGTGATACCACTGTGCTGCTGTGGTCAACATCTCTAAAGCAGAGGTTCTCACATTTCTTTCAGCCAAGGACCCCTTACAAGATAGAAAATATACCGGGGACCCCTCATTCTGATTTGTGATTTTGGGCTAACCTTAATTGTTTCCATGGTAACGTGCTTGACTTTTAATTTATAGTTTTGTTAGAATAGAATGTAATCCATGAACAATTTTAGATTTAAAGCATACAATATTTCCGTTGAACTATGAGCTATGAAGCACGCAAAAAAAATTATTTTTATTTTCCTGAAAAGTTTTCGTGGACCCCCTGGCAAAGTGCCACAGACCCCTGGGGGTCCCCGGACCCCCATTTGAGAACCACTACTCTAAAGTACACTACAGACATTCAAGTGTCCATTTTCTATCAAAAAAATTGATGGAGGTGATAATCTGTTCAACCATCTTCTATTATATTATAGAATTATTATTTTTTTACTGATGTCTGATAGCAAAATCTAGGAGACTCTTTTTTTGTATCTACAAAAAGCTGCAGCTTTGCGGAAAGTTTTAACCCATTGATACCTGATGCAGCATTTGCGTGTATATCCCTCATTTGTGTGCGTATCCCTTTAAGACCACAAACCGCGTTAACGCGGTTCGCGGTCTTAAAGGGATACACACACAAATGCTGCATCAGGTATCAAGCCATCATTATACTAAGCGTACCTACCACTATCTTTACTTTTGTTGTGGTCCGACTGGAATAGCCATTTCTACTTTGGCTCTGAAGTGGTGATCGATCAATGCTGACTTGACACATCCAAAGTTGATTTTGAGAACCGTGAAATACACGTACAGTACATGTGAGTTGACAGAGTTCAAACTGGAGATGTGTAAGTGTAAGTAAATAAAAGTTAACGAGTAAATAAAAGTGAACATAAAAGACACCTTGAGGCTGTTCGTGCAGACCCCGAAGGAATATCTAACACGTCCTAATGTGCTCTTGTTCCAACATGTCAGAGGTGTTCAGTAGAAGGTGACACAGGAGTGGTTTTTCACTTCTGTCCCGTCCCACTCCCACAAAAATACTCCTGTCCCACTCCCGCAAAATACTCCTGTCCCACTCCCACAAAATACTCCTGTCCCACAAAATACTCCTGTCCCGTCCCACTCCTGGTAGAATGACTCCCGTCCCATCCCGCTCCCATTTACCAGCAACCAGAGCAGGCAGGGAAAAGTAAAAAAAAACAAATGGCGTTACTTCATATTGGAACTGCATGTGCATATTTATATCGACAAACTGGTCTATTGTTGTCATGATTCCCACTCCCGCCAACTCCCGTTGACTTCTTTTTCCTGTCCTGTCCCAATCCCGTCAAATGACTCCCATCCCACGGGAAACCTGAAAAAATGTGGGCCTCTAGTGTTCAGAAGGTCCTGATAGTGCTCAGAAGGTCCCGATAGTGCTCAGAAGGTCCTGATAGTGCTCAGAAGGTCCTGATAGTGTTCAGAAGGTCCCGAGTTCCACAGCAGTAAAGCTATGAACGCACGATCATTATCAATGTTCCCAGGGGAGCCTGCAAATGTATTTCTTCTGAGAACCGAAGGTCGACTTACAGTCGCCACTTCGATGTCTTTCATCATTTCATTGTTCTCTTATGCATAATGGGTTCTAGGCAAAACCATACTTGAAAGACCTATGCCTTTTCTTCTTTCTTCTTCTTTTTTGGGGGGCTTCTACATCAAGAAATCTCATTGCACCTATAGGGTCCCTCACAGCAACGAGCTTAAGAAATCCATCAACTTGTTATGTTGCACTTTTACATTCACTGTGTACTTGGCCCTATTTCTCTGATTATGTATTGATATTCCCCCTAATTCATTGATGGCAGAATCCTCAGACACATCATCAATAAATGAACGAGGAGACGCATATTTGAGGAGGTTTTCACTACGATTTGGACCGCGTCTCCATCTGAGGAAGTCCAATCAGTCTGTCTCTTTCCCGGGAAAACACACAAACAACAAACCGCTCTGTGAAGTGTATGTGAGTCGCAGAGAGAGAGAGAGAGAGAGAGAGGGAGAGAGAGAGAGAGAGAGAGAGAGAGCATGAGAGAGAGAGGGAGGGAGAGAGAGAGAGGGGGAGAGAGAGCATGCTCCCTGGCAGGTTGTCCCCAGGCAGGGCCTATAATCCTGTTTGGTTATTAAAGCAGGCCTGCGGTGGATGCTGTATCTGCGGCTAATGGAGGCAGGGCGGGGGAGGAGAGGGGGAGGAGGAGGACGGGGAGGGAGGGGGGAGGGCAGAGAGAGCTGCCAGCAGTAGGGGGACCTTTGTAGTTTTGGCGGGGGCTTGGGCCTGGGGGGCTGGTGGGGGTAGGGGGTAGGGGGTGGGGGGGGCGGCCCACATCGAGCCAAGTGGCAGAGAGAAAGCCTCGCTGCTCCCTGGGGCCTCTTCGATGGAATGTGATCCTACAGCCCCCCCGGACACGTCTGTAGATGTCTGCAAGGCTGTGGGATCAGGGCCGGCTACACACACACACACGCGCACACATGCGCACGCACGCACACACACGCACACACCACGCACGCACACACACACACACGCACACACACATGCGCACGCACGTACAAAACAATGAGAATGAGGCTAAATCAGGGGTTCTTGGTTTTGTAAGAGGAGACGAATACTCATTTTTATTAGTCTTTTTTTATGCTTCTTCTCATCCAAATTCACGTCACAGGCCGTATGTTGCAGCAGCTCACTGTTTCCAACCAGGGGCGTTTCTACGGGTGGGCCTGGGTAGGCACAGGCCCACCCACTTCTTGCCCTGGCCCACCCAAAAAAAACAAAAAAATTATTATTATTATTTTATTAATTGTTTGTTTTCTAGAGGCAAACTTGCTGCTGCCTTGCTAGCTAATGGTTTTGTAGCTTAAAAATGCAGGGCACCATCATCTCCAGAGTCTAATGCATGATGACTTCATGACATCTAGGAATTTTGCACGCTTCGCGCGCAAAATTTCGTCATGCAATTGCCCCACCAATTTTATCCAGGCCCACCCATAATTGAATTTCTGCCTACGCCCCTGTTTCCAACGCTGTTTTCAACGCTTGACGTAGCGTTACGGCAGCAGCAACAACAACATACAGACTACGAGAGTTTTGGACGTGTTCCAGACTCCGTGCCTTCCATCGATGCGGCGGCACACCAAATGTTAAGAGGTTGCGTTCAGGCTGTGCACGGAGGAGATCAGAAGACCTCCCCTGATTGCTTTGCTATGTGCCTTCCTTGACCCATAATTTGCTCTTGCTCTGCAGAGCGAGGTCAGCCTCAGCAGGTTGACACTGCCGGATGAGGAGGAAGCGCTGTCTGTCACTGTACTGGAAACGTGCTCTTTCCTCTTCCTAACATCTCTCCCTCCCTCCCTCCCTCTGTTCCTCCCCCAGGTGCTAGAGCGTCTGCAGCAGCGCGGCTTCGAGATCGCCGGCTCCTGTGGGGGGGGCGTGGACTCATCCCAATTCAGCGAGTACGTCCTGAGGCGGGAACTGAGGAGGACGAGTCAACGGGGGCCCAATTCAAACAGGATAAAACAGGAGCAGCTGGACTAGAAACCTCCCGCTCACTAGGAGGTGCTAGACTTTTCTGTGGCAGCCAAAACGCTCGACGTGGGCAGAGCTCTGTGGACTCTGTTTTTTTCTCTGTTCCCCCCGTTTATGTTTTTTTTTTCTTTTTTTTTCTGAAACTTGAGAACCATCTAGAGAAAAAATTTAATAAAAAAGAGGAGCAGGAGATTTTTTTTCGCCATAAGAAGATGCAAGATAAGTTTGAGAGCTCAAGGACATTTGTGATTGTCTAGCCCCCCATAAAGCGAATTAAAAATGATTTATATACGCTGGATGCCCAAATAAAGTTTGTTTTAAAACTTGGAGCCTACATTAGGTTGAATATGATTTCTATTTCCCCAAATAAATTAAAAGGATTTTATTGCTCATGTAGTATGTTGCATAGCCTATCACCAGTGATTTGAATTCCCCCCCTCCCTACTGGCATATTGGCAAAGTCTGTTTTTATCCCTTACTCCGGTAAAGAAAATCTAATCAAATAAAAAGGTCACATGTGTTGCTTACAGTATGGAATGTCTCAGTTGTCATAAACGATGAATTTCAACAGAAACGGTATAATTTTTTGTTTTATGTTTTTATTCATGACGTTGAATATTGTGATACCAATGAAGTGGTTTTTATTTTAATGGAAGTTATTTTATTGGATTATGCTATAAAATATAATTCACATTAGTGTCATCAAAACATTCTATGTCAAAGACCATTCTATACTCGCTAAAGCAAATAATTTAGTAAATTATTATGTCACACCATTTGCCTCATAGGGGAGTATAAACGACTACCCCCTTTGTGCTACCTTGGGAATTATTTAATTGGATCATAACATCCCACTGAGTAATGACCTGTAAAAAAAAAAAAAATCTGTCATTGTATATGTGTTTGTGTGTTTTTTACATCAACTCTTTTTAAAGCAAATGTGTTGCCTCAGACATGACTGAACAGATTAAAGCTTATTGTACTACCCAATCCCAGATCACTTTCACTCTTACCACATATAGATATGAAGTTGGATATAAAGTATTTCTAACATGACTGACCCACCTACGCTCCCGAGATTTGAGTACAGAGGAATGTAGCACAACATATGTGAAATAAATCTGAAACTACCGTTCTTACAGTGGCTGCCTGTTGACTCTTTACATTACGGTGCTTTTACATTTGCTATAAATATGATATGTATGTCCAACATCACATTTGGAGCATGACTTTGACTACTTACATCAGGGGTTCCCAAACTTTTTTGGCTTGTGACCCTATTTTGACATCACAAAAATGTAGGGACCCGCAACATTCAAATTCCGGTACACCATCGATAATATCATCAGCGACATCGTCAGTGATGTCACATAGTGTGCTTCTTTTCCCCCGCAGAATTCTGACTTTAATCTAAAAATTCATACTTTTTTTTCAAAATTCTGACTAATTTAGAATTCTTCCTTTAATCTCAGAATTCTGACTTTATTCTCAGAATCCTGATTTAAAGTTAAAATCTAAAAGATTTTCATCTAAAAAAAAAAAAATCACTCCCAATGTTGATTGAGGTTATGTCCATTTGGATGAAGCGTTTGCAGTATATAGTGACATTGGATCTCACCTGCAATTACCACCCACCGCCATAGGTGTCACCCAAGAGAACAAAACTGAAATCTTAGAGATTATCACTTTAAACTCAAAACTAAACAAAAAAATATATAGCAAGTGACCCTAATCATCTTTGGAAATATTAAATTGTGTGTGGTGTAAAGAAAAACTATTTGAATTCCAGGCGACCCCACTTAGGGTCACTAAGTTTGGGGACCACTGAGTTACATGTTACATATTAGAGGTTTCTTAGTTGACTCCATCTATCCTAAATTGATATTTTTTCCTCTGAACGAACGCACATTCAATGGAGAATACAGAACACCAAAATCTTTCTGTTGGCCCTCTAGCCACAGAGGTAAAGCTATCCCTACCCAGGCAATAGTGTACCTAGGAGGATTTATGCTGGTGCATTGGTGATGGCTAGATGGGGCATTCTTCACCTAGTTATATTGAATAAAGATGACTTCTCCATGCCAGTCCTGTCACTTGTGCTTCCACATATCCCTGCAGGGCCAAAATCCAAAGTGAAACCGCACACGGAGCCCTGTCGCCTTGTCTTCATCCCTTTTGGCAGCATCTCCACTTTCTTTGGCTATCTACAGTTTATGCTATATGTCTCCCTTTCAGCCCGGGTTTGCCCTAGATTCCCTTCTGACTGACTGTTATCCTCATAGGCTAGACTAGAGGTACAACTGTGCACAGCAAAGCTCTTGCTCCCAATCATGCGATCAAAATGTCAGTGTGTATGTAATAAATGTAATGTGTAATATGTAATAATAATATATGTATTAAACCCATCATCACCCAACTCAAGGTATTCATAGGTTGTGTGCAGTTTAGCTTACTGGAGCTGAGCGTTCAGGTGATATTCCTACCACCACCACCACCAACAACAACAAAATCCATAGCATGCATTAAATGCATCAGAGCATTCAGAATGTGAGTAACATACAAATGCACAGGAGAGCCAGTATTATGTTGTTGACTAAACAAACCCTGATGGAGCAATATATATAAACAAACTATATGAACAAGCTATATATGAACTATAGCTATATGCTATATGCACGGTGCTGTGGCCATTCAGCCTTATGCCACTTGAGGCAATATTTTGGCACAACAACACGGCTCATCATTTTCAACATGGAAAATGGTCCTAACCCCACCCACATCCCCCTAGCCACACCCCTTATCCTGCACCCCTCGAACCCCGACTCTCTACGACCTTTCTATCCCTAGCTATGGTCCCTTTCCCCCACCCCTTTCACTAAACATTGAAGAGTGAGTGAGTGAGTGAGTGAGTGAGTGAGTGAGTGAGTGAGTGAGTGAATGAATGAGTGAGTGAGTGTCCTGTCTTTGGCATCTTCTGCCCCCGGCCTGGCCTGCTGGCAGCACCGTGGGAAAAATAGTATTTTTTTTTACCAAAAATAAAACACTGTTTAAATGTGAGTACTTTTTGTGCACCCTATGTCATTTTTAGGTTTCTTACCTGTGGGGGCAGCCTGGGAATAATGAGACCCTGTCCAGCCCTGATCTCTCCTCCTCGCTTCCTAGATTCAGACCAAGTTGAAAAGGAATTAGAGATATAGCCTTTCAGGACACGGCCTGTCGGAGAAAAGACTTCCAGTCCTTTAGAGGAGAGGGGGTTTCGGGGGGAATACAGCTCATTTGAGATCCCCCTCTCTCTCTTCTGTGCTGTGTCTGTGATCTCTCTCTCTCTCTCTCTCTCTCTCTCTAGTGATTATTTCCAGCCATCAAAAGGCTGTGGCCATCTTTCCCTCGCTCCTCAGGCTCTTCTGCTTACTCACCACCAGTGAAGGTCAGTGGTTGGACTCATTCACCTCGTCTCCAAATCACCAACTAGGCCTTCGAATGCTTCCTTCTACAGTACTGTGCAAGCAAGCAGCTACTGTTCCTAATGAACGTCCTAGCGGAATGCACTGATTAGATGATGTACTTTTCTTCAGATTTACTCTTTTTACCGAATTCTATCTGCTGTTTTCTCTCACGTTCTCACACTGAACTGTAGGTAATAAATACACTGTACTGTAGGTGCCTCCTACCTTTATTGAAAAAGCCTAGCGGCCATTTTATGCCAGCAAGATAATTATAAATGTAACCCATGGCAAAAAAAAGCAACACACAACTCCCACACCCCCCCCCCCCCCCTCTCTCTCTCTCTCTGTACCCCCTCCCTCCCTCCTCCCCTGCAGCCTTATGAGCTGATTTCAAATGTTCAGAGATATCTCATACTGAGACTGGAGATTGAAACCTCATAAATACCTTTATTATAATATAATGGTCACATATTTCCAGCCATTATTTCTAGTGGAAAAATTAGTTAGTCTACGTGATGAATGCCTCCACGGTCTTTCCGGCTTTAAATGTTCTCAAATGGACATTCTCTTTAGAATAATATGTTAGAGTGACCTTTCACTTGGGTTCGAGAAAATCTGACTGTAAAGAAGAGCTATTCTCTAAATAAAATAAATAAAGATTATGACATCATCAGTGATGTCACAATGCCTCCTATGACATCATCAGTGGGACAAAAATGGAAACAAACTGAGACACAGAGACACATTGCCCACATGCTCCCTTTTATAGATAGCAATACAACTGGCTTTTGCTTGGCCGGAAATGATGGAGGTGTCCAGGTGGTTTCCAGGACTTCACAACCTGCCCCATGACCTTCCCCGTATCATCAACCACTGCCATGCAAATTTTCAGTCCAATCTGACCTGTGGTGTGGGTGTGAGGTGGTTTCCAGGTGGGACTTTCCAGGTGGTTCCAGGACTTGATGACCTGCCCATGACCTTCCCCAGATCATAACCCACTGCCTTGCAAATTTTCAGCCCAATCCGACCTGTGGTCTGGCCGTGAGATTCTTTCCAGGTGGTTTCACACACACACACTCACTCACCGGGAGAAGATTGGGCCATGATCATCATGTGGAGGAGCTGAGGTGGTGCCGCTCAACTCGCTGCGCTCTCTCTCCATTGTTTATTTATCAGCCGGGCCTTGAGTTCTGGTGCTGCTCGCAGTGAGGAGTTTGAGACCGGACTCTGGTTGCTGCAGGCCCTTTGGCATCATCCACTGTGCACTGAGAGGGAATCATTGATATTCTGCTCCAGAGAAGAACATGGGATTGGGAAACAGCTCAAACGCCACTCTGCTGCTTAAGGCTTAAGGCACAGAAAAGCCCTGCAAGTTTTTCTGTTTCTTTTGGTACAGTTTCACCAAGATCTCCTCCTAATATGCTTATATATACCTTCACGCTCATATACACTCTAGTCTACGCTGAAGGTATAGATACGCTCCAGTGGAGATGTGATGGAATGCTCACTTTTGGAAATGTTCAGCAGCAGCAGCGGTGGAGATCATCTGACCACTGAAGCTGTGTGCTGCACTCAAACCTGTATTGAAGAAGCCTGGAGGGCCTTTTAAGCCATCGAGATAATTGCGAATGTATCCTGTGGCTAAAACATCAGCAAACTTGCCCCGCCCTCCCCCCTCTCTCCCTCCCTCCCTCCCTCCCTCCCTCCCTCCCTCTCTCCCTCCCTCCCTCTCTCTCTCTCTCTCCCTCTCTCTGAGTTGAGAATTAATAAGGACTACCTAGCCTTGATTAAAAGGACTGGACTGTACTGTGTTGCTCGGGCGGGCGGTAGCAGCAGCGGCACCCCCTCCCCGCGAACCAGCCTTCCAACATGGGGGAGACCTGCGAGTGTTTCGCCGCGGAGTGGCTCTAATGATTGTGGCGCTCGCCGCGCGCGGAGAAGGCCACCCATCCATCATGGCGGTAAAGGCCAGAGGGTTTATTCTAATACAGAGGACAGACGTGCTCCCGGGCTATGTGGGACACAATAGAGGTCTTTCAACAGACCTATAAATACATGATCTGTCAGAGTTGCTGTCCTCGGGGCGCTCTCAGCCCGGGCTCCGGCCCCTCCGGTCGGCCATCACTTATGCTAAGATATGCGCCGGGCCCCGCGGCCCCCCAGGCTAAAACTTTGCTAAGGCTCAGTTCATTTCAGCCCCCCCTCCCTCATCAAGCAGCACATTCCACCTCCAGCCATGAGAATAAATAAGAACCAGATGATGAGGGGAGGGGGTGATTCATTATGATGGAGATCAAAACCTTAACAAAACAAACATGGAGGAGACGGAAAACAAACACTGATAGTATTGACTCGTTGGCGGCGGTGGTCGTCATCCTGAAAGCTTGTTGCTGATTTTTGAAGGGCGGTTTTGATACAGCTTAGCGTAGCCAAAAGCCTGGCCCTGTACGGTACGGTACGGTACGGTACGGTACGGTACGGTACGGGCAACATACTGACGCGTTTTGTTTGACGACGTCGAGTTCGGAATTGTGACAAAAGGATAGTTGAAGCGATGCATAGCAAATAGGTCTACGCACTGCACCTGTGTCTGTCTGTCTGTGCACTAAATATTACAAACGCCGCGAGCAGTACCGCATGGGTTCCCAGTTAGGAAAAGTGTCTTTAATCACATCATCAGCTCTCAAAACCCTCCCCCGCACGCAGCAACATTGTTTCCTGTGAATATGTTTGAGGTGATATATGCATCTTCCGCTCGTCCTTCTGCTCCTCGTCTCCTCACCTTTATCTCAGGTGAGGATCTCCTCTCACCGTTGCCTCCGAGCCAAGATCAGCGATGTGGGAGTTGGGTGTGTTCTTCTTCTTCTGCAGATTAGCGCGGTGGGGGCCTGTCGCATGTCGGAATAATAAACAGGTGAACACTTTTAACTCTGCATAATTCCCTATCTCTGCACCGCCTAATGTATTCAAATGAGATTCTTCCTCGGGGCATGAAAAACCAGCAGCAGATTATGTCCAGGGCACGGTGAGTGGTGGAAGGCCCATCATCACAAACCCAACCACCATCACCACCACTCCCACAACAACCATCACCTGGGCAGAAGAAGGTTGCTGCCGTTCATCATGTTCTTCACCAAATATCGCCGTTTAAGGACGAGAGTCAATTTTGGGGGCTTTTTTGAATGATAAGCATATGGTTGGTGATGTGGAAATGCCATATTTACATGGATGCACACTGCAAAACAACACGTTACCAATCACACATGTTCACACACACACACACACACACACCCTCCCCCCCCCCTCACACACACACACACACTTCCCCAAGTTCTTCCTGTTCCCAGCCCAGCCCAGATGCACTCCAGCAACCCCCTCCTCCTGTACTCAAAGGGTTATTCCGGTCCCCTTGACAGCCGAGCCAGGTAGGGGGTAGTGTTCACGTCGGCTGGCATACTCAGATTTAGTGCACACACACACACACACACGTACACACACACACACACACACACACACACACACACACACACACAAACAACACCCTCCTCCCCCCCCCCCCCCCCATCTCACTCCTCTCCTCTCCTCTCCTCTCCTTCCCCCGCCCCATGCAGTCAGATCTCTCTCTGCCATGCCACAGCTGCTGCCTGCTGGCCTCGCCCACAGGCTTCAGGAGGCTTCCCAGCTCCCTCTCCTCTTCGCCCGCAGCCAAGAAGGAGAAAGACAGAGGGGAGAGGAGAGGAGGGAAATAAAACTTCAGGCGCACCGACGCAAGGCCATCTGGGTAATCTTGTTCAAAAGGCTGCAGGTGATCGCTGCAATTTACACAGGCGGGAAAAAAAAGAGAGGAAGGGGAGAAAAAAAAGACCTAATTTTCATACCTACCAGCCTCAAGGAGACGAAATTGAATAAACTAAGAATTAGAAAAGAATTACACTAAAACCAATACGGAATATTCAACATGAGTTCATTTTGTCCTTGTAAACCCCCCCGTACCCCCCCACTCCCAACCCCTCTTCTGTACACATGTGCACGCAGACACACACGCACACACGCGCGCGCACACACACACACACACACACACACATGCACACACATACATACACACAGTATTTTTTCTGATTTACTGAGAAAGTGAACAGTTGAGCTGACACACAACTATTTGAGTTGAGCGCACACACACACACACGCACATGCACACACACACACACACACACACACACACAC
>NC_139639.1:5059893-5067393 GCF_964638095.1 Poromitra crassiceps
GAACGCAAAACATGTTAAACCCGCATTCCTGTGATAAAGTTAACGTTTGAGTCGGCTTTAAAACGGAGGGTGGTGGAATAGTGGGAGGGACTATTTTATTTCGTGGAAGACTGATTTACAGTATGAATAACAGACATTTAGCCATTTAGATTGCTTTATTTATTACACATGGAAATATAAATGACTGGTCTTATTGTTTTGTTGGCAAGTGACCATGGTATAAGCGGGTTAATGCACTTCGAGGTGTACATTATCACTTTTTAAGGGACTTCGCGGAGGCAACCATCCTCGGCTTCGCCTCGGACGGTTCACGCCTCTCGCGTCGTCCCTTAAAAAGTGATAATGTACACCTCGTCGTACATTAACCCTTACTTATTGTTGCAGCTTGTCATTTCCTTTGTTATATTCGGCTGCAGACCCGGAAACTGGAGTACGTTATAAAAGTTGTAAATATAGTCACGTTATAAACAACTAACCAACGCTGGGGGTCCGTATGGAAACAGTGTTACTCGAAATGGTTAAAAGTTAAATCAATTTGGTCATTCAATGGCGTTTTACTGCCATGTAAAGTAACTATTACGCTAGCCGCTAGCATTAGCCACAGTAGCCGACTACCCACAATGCATTACGTTATCCCAGCACCCGAACGACACGGCTGTAGAGCAGAATGGCTCTGCTGTAAAATCCCCATAGACGTTTTTTTTGTCAAGTTAAAACCAAACAGTCTATTACACCAGAAGCGGAAGAAGCACCCATCAGGCATCATGGCAGCTAGAAATAAGGTGGATAGCCTACATGGGAACCTGAAAAAGATGTTCCCCAGCTCTGGATTCACTTAGTATGACATGGGCTAGTGTGAGAACATATGACCCGGGGAACATGGGAATGACTCTGCTTTGAAATATGGAGATGCCATTTGAGAAGACAGTCGGGCTGTATCTGCACCTTGTGCTGTTTCCATGTTTATTTCTGAATGGCTAACCGTTAGCTTCTGCAACACCAGAAGCTAGCACAGCCCACCAGGTAATATTCCTCAAAATGAGCTGCAGATCCACTCAGATCAGAGAAGCCAGAAAATGACTCCTAAAACCCGGAAGCTATAGCACTTCCTGGTTCCCTCGTCTCAAAGTCGACGGGTGTTTTGGATGGTCGTGATGCTGTGGTCTGCCAGTAGAGAGAGACAGATCACCCATCGTGTCCTATAGGTCAGACCTGAATCGAGAATTATGGACGCAAACTAAATCAAAACCTCAGACAAAATAAGAAATACAGTTAAACAACATAGCAGAAGAGAAAGAATGTGATTATATAGCACATTGTGGTCACAAACGTATGCCTATTTGGTCAATGTACACAGTGCATAGCTGCATCTGTTCGTATGTAAAAGAGCCAAGGTCATTGTAGATAGGTCAAATAAACAAATAAACAAACAAACAAACAAACAAACAAACAAATAAATAAATAAATAAATAAATAAATAAATAAATAAATAAATAAATAAATAGGCTAAACAAAGACACACAATGCCTCAATAGCTGGAGGCACTGGAGTATCATTTCTTTTCTGGTCCTCGAGCAGCAAACCTGCAGCTTCATTCCTTTTCTCTGTTTCCGACGCGACTGTTGAAGCTTCAGCGTGTGCTCGTTCTGTTGAAGCTTCAGCGTGTGCTCGTTCTGCTGAAGCTTCAGCGTGTGCTCGTTCTGTTGAAGCTTCAGCGTGTGCTCGTTCTGTTGAAGCTTCAGCGTGTGCTCGTTCTGTTGAAGCTTCGGCGTGTGCTCGTTCTGTTGAAGCTTCAGCGTGTGTGCTCGTTCTGTTGAAGCTTCAGCGTGTGTGCTCGTTCTGTTGAAGCTTCAGCGTGTGCTCGTTCTGTTGAAGCTTCAGCGTGTGCTCGTTCTGTTGAAGCTTCAGCGTGTGCTCGTTCTGCTGAAGCTTCAGCGTGTGCTCGTCGTCTGTTGAAGCTTCAGCGTGTGCTCGTTCTGTTGAAGCTTCAGCGTGTGCTCGTCGTCTGTTGAAGCTTCAGCGTGTGCTCGTTCTGTTGAAGCTTCAGCGTGTGCTCGCTTCAACAAAGCTTCAGCGTGTGCTCGTTCTGTTGAAGCTTCGGCGTGTGCTCGTTCTGTTGAAGCTTCAGCGTGTGCTCGTTCTGTTGAAGCTTCAGCGTGTGTGCTCGTTCTGTTGAAGGTTCAGCGTGTGCTCGTTCTGTTGAAGCTTCAGCGTGTGCTCGTTCTGTTGAAGCTTCAGCGTGTGCTCGTTCTGCTGAAGCTTCAGCGTGTGCTTGTTCTGGCTTGTTTCATTTGATCCACTGGATTGGCCGAGATGAGCGGGGAAAAATCAATCGTTTGAAAATGAGTTTTCATCATCAGGCCTATAGTGTCACAGTGCTATTGTGGGAAGTGTAAAAAAAAAGAAGAAGGACAAATGATCGACCTGCTGGACTATTTTTATATCTACACACTGACACTACTCCAGAACAATTATCCTCTGTCTAAAAATATTCATTTGTTTGAGAGAAACTATGGGAAACAGAGCGGTAATTCGACAGATGCAACAGCCGTGATCGAATGTAGAACAGAATATACTGTACACACACACACACACAGACACACACACACAGAGGCACGCACACAGACACACACACACACACACACAGAGGCATGCACACGCACGCGCACATGCACACACACACACACACACACACACACACAGAGGCACACATATGCCATATGCAGGCGCACGCGCACACACACACACACACACACACACACGCACACGCACACACACACACACACACGCACACGCACACGCACACAGTCAAAGTTTTAGTGCTTAGTTTTGATTCAGCTCTTCATTAGCCACAGGGCTAACTCCAGTATTAGGCTCAATTAGAGCAAGATCCAATTAGAGTGCTCCTTTCCCCCCCGGGGGGCAAGGAGAGGCAGGAAGTGGAGAGACCGAGAGAGAGAAATGTATAAGTCGACAACATGCGGACGCGGCCAACGTAAACAAACTTACTGTGTTGATGTGTGCTGGTTTGCTACAGTACGCAGGCGTCCTCTGGGGAGCCGAAGCCCTGCTAGTCTAAAGCTATGAGATAAAACAAAATAAAAAAAAGGCCCCTCGGCAAAACATGAACTCTGTGAACACAAGGGCTCCGACACCATGAAGGGAACGTCTGGGCCCAGAAAATGAAAAGCCCGCGGGCGCTTTCCATTTACAGCTAAAAACCCAGCGCTCGCTCCTAGCCAGGGTTAGTATCAGACTCTCCAAATGAACACTTACACTACGGGGGGGAACGAATGAGCTACCTCGCTACCGTCGCTCTATTAAATCTGTCGGTTAATAGACATATACCTTACTAGTGACAGAAATCAATAATGTACAATAAGATCTAAAAGAAATCAAATGTGTTGGGGGGGTGGGGGGGGAGAAAGAATGTAAAGGAGCGAGAGAAAGAAAGAAAGGACGAAGGAAAGAAAGAAAGACAAAGCTGCGATGGTGTGACTGACTGTGAGCTCAGTCTTTCTGTCCTTCTCTCCGTATGGTTAGAGGTGGTGATGGCGGCAGTGTGGTGTGAGCTGTCTGGGCTTGCCCTTGCCTCGGGCCGGCGGTGTTCCTCCCTCAGGCGGCAGTGTGAGGGAAATGGTGTGTGGTGCGAGGGTCAACCTTGACCTGCCTGCCAGGAGGCTGCACACACCGAATGAAAATGAGCACAAACAAAGCATAGGGAGGGGGGGGGGGGGGCGGGGTGGGTATAGAGGAGGAAGGGGGGGGGGTAATGGAGAGAGGGAGGGGCCGTCAGCCAGCAGCAGAGGAGGCATGGCTCCTTTCGTAATCACCGCTGCAACTCTGTTGTTGCTGTCTGATCTGAGTGGCAGTCTGTTGTTGTTGTTGTTGTCTGATCTGAATAGCAGTCTGTTGTTGTTGTCTGATCTGAATAGCAGTCTGTTGTTGTTGTTGTTGTCTGATCTGAATAGCAGTCTGTTGTTGCTGTCTGATCTGAATAGCAGTCTGTTGTTGCTGTCTGATCTGAGTGGCAGTCTGTTGTTGCTGTCAGTACCTGTCAGTGGCAGGCTACATGTCTCTCCACACGTGTGCCAGAACACACACATGGCAGTGACTAGGAGAGCTCAGGTGCTGTGGGCGGTGACTGGGAGAGCTCAGGTGCTGTGGGCGGTGTCCTGGTATACCAAGGGCTTGTGGAGATGCCATGTGAAATGTTGGCATTTGCCTTCATGCCCTGCCAAGTTGTGTTTAAAGGAACAGTTCACCAAAAAACAGCATTTAAAAAATAATAATCTGTGAACTGTTCCTTTACGTGCAAGATGGAAATCTCATTATCTCGTGTGTCTGACTTGGTCCCTAAAAACTCCCAAACTCATTTTTGAAACTGGGCTCAAATGGTAATGAGCTGCAGAGTGGTTTGATCCAGTCTGCAGAGTGGTTTGATCCAGTCTGCACAGGATGCATTTGTTCATTGAGACGTCAGTGAGAGTGAGAGTGAGGTTACGGCTCGCTGCTGATTTGAAGCTCGCTGTGAAAATAACTAATCAAGGCCACTAGGAAAACTTTAATAATAATTAATAATTAAAGTAATTTGATTCTACTACAAAAGCTATTTTGCACAGGTGTTCCCTTTGGAGGCGCGAGACTTTGTTTTGGTCTTTATCCAGTGAGGATGAGGTGAATTTGAAAGAGGTAATTGGTACAAGTCAGAGTGCTGACAGCGCCCCCCGCCCCCCATAAGTCTGCATTGCCACAGCGCCATCATGTTTACCTGTGGAAAAAAAAAGCCCAGAGAGAAATCCAGCACATACTTTAGAGACGACTCATAAAGGGAATAATTAGCGCGGCATGCTTTCCGCCCAGCTGGACGTCTCTCTCGATAATGAACAAAGGAAAGGAAATTAGCTTTTGTCTCATAAAGTCACAACTTCAAAGATCCCTGCCATTGCTGCATTAATACAGCCATAGCCTGCAGCGGCGCGGCGGAGAATAAAATAAGCACTTTCACTCAGACCCCATTCCTGTCAAGGTCTTTCTCAGGACAAAGAGTGGGAGCTGGGCTCTGATAGACCACACACTGGACTGGATCAGCCAGAGACATGAGGAGAGAAACAGGTTGTGGGCGAATCAATCCAAGCCAGCCCACACAAAAAGAGAGAAAATAGATAAGACACTTTTCTTTACGTCTTTTTCCCACTCCAAAATCTGAGCGGAAAAACATGGTCGCCATTAGGAAAAGAGTTTCTCCACGTGTAACATTTTGTTCCATGTATATTATCCCTCCATGCAGCTGGATGTACGCTTAATCACATCAGGTGGACATCCAGGGCCCGGGGGTTTCCAGCTGTGGCCCGGCACGGGCGACCTGCGATGGCCCGTCTCGCCCAGCTGCTGCCCCCCCCCCCCCCCTCCAGGAGCGTGAGGGGTACCCTGATCTAGTGCTGGGTCGGGTCGGCACCGCCTGGCACCGCTACATTACAGCACATTATGAAAGCCGAAACAGACCAGTACTGTTTGTGGTCCAGCTCATATGATCGATAGTGACTGATAGAGTTTAGGTCACAAATGTGCCAGCTCTGACTTTGTGGATGATATAAAGAGGATTCCCAAGTGTGGTCTTGACTATATTTCAATCACAAAAACTGACTTCTACACCATCATTTAGTGCACCCCCCTTGTCAATCAGGGTGTGTAACTCCTTAGTGACATCACTGATGGCATCATAATTGCTCGAGTGACATCACTGATGACATCACAATTGCTCGAGTGACGTCACTGGTGACATCACAATTGCTCGAGTGACATCGCTAGTGACATCATAACTGCCCCTTTCTCCATTTCCCAATATCCAATCAGCGAAGGACATCTGTCTCTCCTGATCTGCTGAGCCAATCACCTAAGCAGTGGTGGTGGTATATAGAGCCCTTGCTACTAGGTCATTACTCACATTTGTGCCGTCATCCGTCATCATCACTGGAGCAGTTGTCTCGTCCCACCCCCTCCCCTGATCACCACCAACGTCATGGCTCCTGTATAAATCCCTATGGGGGGGGGTTATCTATCCTATACGTCACTGATGCCCCCCCTCTCATCTCAAGAGGAGCATCATCATATCATGGAGTAATACGCCAAGAACATCTACTGTGTAGCCTGTTTGTATCGTGCAGTGTAATGTGTGCATATTTTGGACTTTTAAAGGAACAGTTTACCCAAAAATGAACTTCTGTCATCATCTACTCATCATCATCCCAGTTGAAACACAGGTGAAGTTGGTCCATATAACACCCAGGGAGGTTACCAGCACTACTCAAGAGAAAAACCAGTTACCATTGACTACTTCAGTTGTACTGTACTGAAGTGAATGGTGTGTTATATATGGACCAACCTCACCTGTGTTTCAACTGGCATGAGGGTGAATCAATGATGACAGAAGTTTCATTTTTGGGTAAACTGTTCCTTTAAGTTGCATTGTGTAAAATGTGTAGATCTTCTTAGTAATGTGATTTACTGGATCGTCATGAGCCTCATTTGCTCCTCCTCCTCCTCCTTCTCCTCCTCACTATCTTCATCATGACTTCCTATCATCATTATCTCAGAGCTAAAGGAAGCGGCTATTCTGTTACATCACCACACAGCCATCTTTGGTAGGAAAATAACAGGTGATTGCAATCAATTAACAGGTGATTACAATCAAATGACACACACAGCCAATGAGCTGTGTGTGTTGTAAAGCACCATATTGGTATGAAATCCATGTGACATCATGGGAAAAGTCCACATTGTGGACAACAATAAATTGAATTGAATTGAATTGAACTGAATTGAATACTATGAACAGTGTTGGGCAAGGTACTCTGGAAGACTAATAAGTTACTCTTTACTTATTACTCCTTGTAACAGTAATGATATAACATTAGTCATTACTTGGTATCAAAAGTAATGAGTTACATTACTCGTTATATTATTATATTACTTTCATCCCCCCTACAATAATTAACTATTAATTAACAATAATTAACCTTATGGGGGGAGTCAACACTCAGCCAAATGACATCGTTTTTATTTATTTGCCTATAGGACAATAGACAAGTTGCGTTCTGGCAAAGCAGTAGTCTCGCATAGCCAGGCCTATCTTCGTTTTAGCACGGTGCCAGCGCTGGAGAAAGTAATGGAGTAAATTGAAGTTACTTGGACTAGTAACTGTAATATTATTACTGTCTTGGAAATTGTAATCCCAAACTCATTACTTGGAAAGGTACTGTAATATATTATCATTGATAATATCAATAATATAATACCATATATAATAGTAATAATATCACTGAGTAATATATTACTTATATGGATAGCCTGCAGTAGCATCGACGACAACAACACTGAAGACTGGGGCCAGGCGAGCACAGTGGCCAAGGCATTCTCTCCTGGCCTATCTGTCCCGCTATCTGCCAGGATCAGTTGTTAGTGCTGGCAGGTTTCCTCCCCTGTCCTCTGGAGAGAGGT
>NC_139639.1:5072393-5104893 GCF_964638095.1 Poromitra crassiceps
AAACAAGACGGAGGAGAAACGGATTGAAAAGTACAATGAAAAGAGGGTGTGGCTGGAAAGAGAGGAATCGTGGGAATGTGAGATCGCTCCTCCCTCAGGCAATCAAATCATCCTATGGCTGACATTTCCCTGTAACCCCATCCCCAGTAATGCTATGTGATGTGTGGGACTGGCTGCTGCCATGGCCCTGAGAGGCCAGGGCACCTCGGGCCATGGCCCTGAGAAGCCATGGGATCCCGGGCCATGGCCCTGAGAGGCCCTGAGAGGCTATGAGATCCCGGGCCATGGCACTGAGAGGCCAGGAGACCCCGGGCCAATGGGCCATGGCAGAACCCGGGGTCCCCTGGCCCCTGGGATCCCATGGCCCCTCAGGCCCATGTCCCAGGGTACCCCGGCCTTGGCACTGAGAGGCCAGGAGACCCCGGGCCATGGCAGAACCCGGGGTCCCCTGGCCCCTCAGGGCCATGGGCCTGAGGGGCCAGGGGACCCCGAGTTCTGTCATGGCCCTGAGAGGCCAGGGGACCCCGGGCCATTTTCTTTTGTCCTCCAGCATCCTGGGAATGGTTGATTCTAGCTCTGTCTGCTCATTTTTGCCTCTCCTTCTCTTCTCATTTTGCTTTCTCTCTCTCCTTCCTTGTCTCTCCTCCTCTCTCTCTCCTTCCTTGTCTCCCCTCCTCTCTCTCTCCTTCCTTGTCTCTCCTCCTCTCTCCTTCCTTGTCTCTCCTCCTCTCTCTCTCCTTCCTTGTCTCCCCTCCTCTCTCTCTCCTTCCTTGTCTCTCCTCCTCTCTCCTTCCTTGTCTCTCCCCTCCTCTCTCCTTCCTTGTCTCTCCTCCTCTCTCTCTCCTTCCTTGTCTCTCCTCCTCCTCTCTCTCCTTCCTTGTCTCTCCTCCTCCTCCTCCTCTCTCTCCTTCCTTGTCTCTCCTCCTCCTCTCTCCTTCCTTGTCTCTCCTCCTCCTCTCTCTCCCCTTCCTTGTCTCCCCTCCTCTCTCTCCTTCCTTGTCTCCCCTCCTCTCTCTCTCCTTCCTTGTCTCTCCTCCTCCTCTCTCTCCTTCCTTGTCTCTCCTCCTCCTCTCTCTCTCCTTCCTTGTCTCTCCTCCTCTCTCTCTCCTTCCTTGTCTCTCCTCCTCCTCTCTCTCCTTCCTTGTCTCTCCTCCTCCTCTCTCTCTCCTTCCTTGTCTCCCCTCCTCTCTCTCCTTCCTTGTCTCCCCTCCTCTCTCTCTCCTTCCTTGTCTCTCCTCCTCTCTCTCTCTCTCCTTCCTTGTCTCCCCTCCTCTCTCTCTCCTCCCTTGTCTCCCCTCCTCTCTCTCTCTCCCTCTCTCTCTCCTCTCTCCCTTTCTCTGTATCTGGCCCAGTGGTATCCACTTTCAATTAGAAGAGGATGCACTTGTATTCTTCCGTGAGACAAAAGTGGTGACAGGTGACTCTTGAGGGGAAACTCTAAACCGTCCCTTCTAGTCCCTTCACACAAACTGTTAGTCTTCCAGCACCATTCAGAGGGCACAAAGCTCAACGACAACCAGAGCTGTATCAGCTGTATCTATTACTCCTTCTGTATATGTTGCTCTGTGTGACCATGAGAATAGTGTCCAAGGGCGCAACATCAAAAATTAACATGTGCTGTGTTTTGGCATACGTGTGTGTGTGTGTGAGAGAAAGAGAGAGAGAGAGAGAGAGAGAACATAGATTTAAGGACAGAGTGAGAACAATATGGCCACCAAGACTCTGAGACCATTGTAGAGTGGATGTCCGCGTCAAGACTTCCTCTTCCGCGTGCCGCGGTTATTGTTTACAGTCCAATTGCCACAAGAATGGAGTTGGAGCTGATCGATTGTAGGTCCAGATGACACTTCGGCTAATAATAATAATAATAATAATAATAATAATAATAATAATAATAATAATAATAATAAATAGCTGCATGAGACGTCGTCGGACTGTAATAACAGAAGGGGCGGGACGTCCGCTCTACGTTTCAGGAAACCCTGAGATATGGACCGTCTGTCCCAGAGTCATCTTCGTCGTCGGACTGATCGACTCTGGGCTCCCAGATTGGAGTGAGAGAGATATGAGATGTGTGATATGAGATGAGCTCGAAGTTCAAAGAGATTGCTTATGGATAGGCCTATGTAAGCCAACATACCAATAAGCCTGAACTTCATAGGCTACTGCAGCAGCGCCCTGTGGGGCACGATGAGCAGAGGGCAGCAGATAGCCAGATAATGGCGTAGTAGCGTATGTCAACATGTGACACGCGGAAAAGGGACAGTGTGTCGAGAGTGTCGCCTTTTATGACCCAACACACTTTGACAGCTTGGCCATCGCCGGAGGACACGGGCCATGTTGCTTTTTCTCATCTGACAAATTTGAAGCAACACACAACTCTCTCCCCTCCGTGGATCCAACTGTTCAGAGGCTCTTTGAGGCCGTGTGTTAAAGCAGAGACAAAAAAACATGTCAGTTAGCCAGTAGATTCTGCTCGCTGTGAGCTATAGAGTCCTTCTGTCAAATCTGTATAGGACACACAAAGTGAGATGAAAGTGTAACCGACCTGATGAGAGCAAGCGCTGCTTTTATGCAACACTGCGCCCTGCTGGTAGAAGGTGATAATAAAGCCTTAAATAATGTCAGTGCTAGTATAAAAAAAAACAGTCTTAGCAGAGCACAGTGGGGTAACCTTGCTTCCCGTGGGGATGTGGGTCTCTGTGTGTTTTTTTTGCCCTTGAAGCGATGATCCTATTTGGACCCGAGGTCATTTCGACACTGGCAAATTTTAAACATCCCAAGAGGGGCCTACTTTTCAAACATGGCCACAGGGTGGCACATTAGAATGACACAAATGTGGATTCCTCAAAGTGAAATGTGCCTAGTATGAATTGGAAATCAGCTAGGGAGGAGCAGGGTAACGGATATATTTAGACAAAAGTCAGACTACCAGTGTTCTTAGATGGGACTAAATAGCTCAACCATATGAAGACATGCAATGCTTTTCCCCCCTCCTAGTATGTGTATTCTATCGATGACTACACAACATAAGCGCACACTTTGCCTCAAGTGTGTCTGTGCATGACAGACCGCGAGACAGAGACAGAGATTTGTGCATACTGTTAAAAACAATCTGTTGTGTGTGTGTGTACACTTTAATACAGTGTCTATCTATGTGCAAATGGCCTGTGAGCTGTGTGTGTATGTGAGCTGTGCGTGTGTGTGTGTGCACAAACAATGCACTCAGTGGACAGCCTGCAGCGGTGTGCATTCTTGCTTGGAGAGCACATGTCCCCGGGCCTCGTTCCTCCGTCGATGACCTCTGGTGGAGCCATTATTTTCTGCATTAATGATGAGCAGCAGCCAGCGATGAGAGAGATGGACTTTGTCCTCGGGCAACAGTAGCTCTGATTATGGGCAACAACAACGCTGGCACACAAAAAAAAGAGAAAGAAAGAAGGGAGGAAGAAAAAGAAGAACTCTTCTTCCCACAAGCAGTTCAAAAGACGAGTCTCGGCACAACAGCCGCAGCATAAGCTGCTCCGGTACTATTGACAAGATGGATCAGATAACCTCTGTCGCTAGAGGATTAGCCCGGGATAAACTTTCTTTAGGTTTTACACATAGCTTCTTTTGTCATCGTCTGAATTGAGCATCTCTTGGTTGGTTAGCAGTTAGCACCAAAAACTGGCTGTGACAGCACGGCGATTACAAATACATTGGCTTAGTGTGCAGCAATTAGTGTATCGATTCCAAAATGTAGTCAAAACAGACATACAAAAAATATATATATATATTCGCCTCCCAGGTTTTGCTTCTGCTTGCATCATAATAGCATCGCAGCTTAATTGATCCTCTTGACATCAGCCAGCAGACCAACCTAACCTATAAGACTCACAAACGAGACAAATTGCAGACAAAGTGCAATTGCTGTAGCTCGCCAAGGCAGGGGGGGGGGGGGGCACCCACTCAGGAAATCCTGGCTTGGGGGAGATGAGTGTAAATGAAGGACTTTACCCATTCACCATGATGTCTTTGGTGAGAGTCAGAGAGGGACCACCACCCCCCCGGGGCACCTCAGCGCAGCACGGCACAACTTTTTCAAAGGGCTCCAGATTAAAGTCACTGAAAGTTCCCACTGGGGTCTGAGGCCAGGATCCCATTAAGCAGCTCTCGCAACACCGCCGGCCATAATTGTGTCGTTGAGAATTCAGAGCAGCCAGTTGCTTGATAAGCGAATTTAGGGTGAAATAAAAGGGGAAGGCGAAGGCAAAAAAGTGGGGGTCTCGTTGCGGGCCGCCATTACACACTTCTTTAGCTCATCGCTAATTTGTTTTAAATGACTGAGAGGAGTAGGTGAGCACTTTTTAAAAGCAATCCCAGCTAACGCTAACGTCGCTAACCCTTTTTCAATTCCAGGCCTGTGCCGCAGAGTGCTGATAAATGAAAACATTGCACTTAACGGACGCTCACTGCTATACTGCCTCTGGTGCAGTTTTAAACTAGTTATCTTTATATCGCAGTCCTCTGTATTGCAGTAAGGTAATCAATAGAGTTAGATACAAATGCACTTCTGCCGTTTTAACAGTCCCTCTCATTGTCATCTTGAAGAAATTGGTCAGTCCATTTACTACAAATGACTCATTATGGCGTTACTGGTAGAAACTACCACATCAAAGCCATTTGATAGAAGATCGTTTGCATTCGTTAAACTATTTCCCACACAGATCTGGAAAACAGTCAAAAATAACTAAAACTGTGGTGTCCAAACATTTAACTGGTAGTGTACCATCTGGCTTAATATTAATTGCTGCTAAAAAAAAAAGTTTTGTTAATGAGACAAAAACATGCTACAAATATGTCGACTTTTATTGAGTATTTCGATCCATTACAATTCAAAATGTTGCAACTGCTGTATTTCAATCTTTCTAATTGATCGCCACTGAAACATCCGGTAACCAAGTATGTTTTGAGGGCTGAACCCTAACTTGAGATCTTTCTGCCGTACTCAATGTACACAATGGTCTGAAACCAACTGGAAATAATAGAAGTTGAATGTCAATTCTTTGCTACCAATATCACTGAGAAATGTGTGCAAGATTACAAGCAACAAAAATAAATCTGAAGATATGAAACCGATTTAAGTGGATTTTTTCGCCTTCTTCTTCTCTGCCTCTTCTTCCTTCTCCTTCTCAATCTCAGCCACCAGAGTCTCAATTTCTTTAGACTCCAAAATCTGCAAACAGACAAGAAAAGCAATTATTAGTCTACACAGAAATACTTGCAAGGTAATAATAGTCTAGTAGTGGCAGTAGTGACTAGGACTTTCACAGAGTAATCGACTATCAAAACCACTAGTTGGCACTGTACATCATAGTCGACTAATCGTTTATCTGTGGTTTTAGGAATAAACAATATAAATAAATAAATTTAACGTAAATTTGTTTGAACAATCATTTTCTACTATGTTGTTACTGCAGTCAGAACAGTCGGTATCTCCGGCTCAGACAAGTTGCTGGGGCTTAAAGGCTCATTTATAAACAGCCTCTCAGAGCCAATCAGGACTCTGTCACATACCCAGAGCCATTGAGATGGTTAAGAGTTGGGTCATCTCCATTCACTCCAATGGACCCGTTTTTAAGCGTGAATGCCCTAGTAGTGACCAACTGACTTTAGTCACTACTGTCACCACTACTGACTTAGTTGCCACAGCAGCTAAGGCATTGCATGCAGGTTGCAGTTGACAACTCGGCCAGTAACAGATGGGGAAAAAAACATAACAGCCAAATGCAATCTGGGGTAAGATTACCTTCAGTGGCTGATTCCGTCTGATAACAGCAAGTTCAATGTTTTTCCCTCCTGACTGGACCACCTGTTGAAACAAACAGAAATACTCCATGTGACAAAGCACAGCAAATCAGCACTTCACCACCAGCCATAGGTTCCTACTCTGCTTCCTAGTCTTCTTGGGTCCATGTTGCTAGGCTATGAGACAATGTTTTATGCATTTAAATACAGCAGGAAAAAAACATTGATAATCACTCTCCTGCAGTTGCTTAGGGCAATAATATATTATAAACTAATTTGACAATAATATATTAAGAAGAAGGAAAAATAAATTGGGATTGGCAGTGGGGTTATGGATTAACAATTTTACATTCTAAGAACCTATGTAACGCAAAACCTATGGATATGTTAAATAACAAATAACTTCTAAGTGCACTACATTATGCTAAAGTAGCATCACAGAAGCTACCGAACATGATAAGTCTTATAAAAGAGCAGGGGTGAGAATCTCTAGGCACCTCACAATTCCATTCCGATTCGGAGGGCTACAATTCGATGATAAAACAATTATCGATGGATCTTGATGCATCAACATTTTTGATTTTTAATATACACTATTCATTTTTTCCTCACTGTGTGACAACTCGCTACTTTTAAAAACATAGCATATTTGAATGATGCATAATTAAATTAAATGGGTGAATTTAAGTGCAGCTGCTGACAGGAGAGAGGGTCTGTTTCTGAGGTTCAGGATGAATACAGCCAGGATACAATGTGACCAACACAAGTTCAGTGACATCAAAGTCTGGCTACAGGTGCAGAATTCTGTTTATTCCTGAGACTCGCATCTTTCTAGCGATGCCATTGGCTGCTAGAATGTAAACAACAATTATTCAAATGTTATTACAAAGTGAAAATAATGGGCTATAATTTGGATGGAGAGCTTGTGAAACTGTGATGGCCAAGAGTCCCATTAGTGATTACTACAGCAGAATAACATGGAGCTGATCTCACCACATTCATGTTCCTGGCACAACCTACGGACTGACACTGTTTGTATTGAGATATTGAAATGAATTTTGATTTTCCTGGTCGACTCCCAGTGTGCCGTCTGCTCTGTCTGTGTTGCTGGCTGCTGTGTGAAACACTGCAGAACAGAGATGCAAACTCCTCACCTTTCTGTGAAATTCGCCGTTTTCAGATCAAAATGGGTCACGTACGAGATTTGTGTAGATACTTGGGTCGGTCGGGTTGATCAGGTTAGATGTAGAATTGGTTAATTGAGGTGAAAGACTGAGCACAGAGTTATTTTCTTCACCTGGGATCATATCACCCATAAGATCACATCACCCATGAGGTACCGTTTCTCCTTATTTTTACACTTCTGCCTCTTCCTTTCTTCCATAAGCAAAAGACCAGACAAGGGCTGACAACGCCAGCATCATTTGCAACATTTTATCAGACATATTCTCCATTAGAAGTATACTATATAGTATGCTTATATTGTGTTTAACTTTGTCTGCACTTTATGTTTATGTTTTTATCCTTTTATGTTTTTATTCAGGATGTTATGTGATGTTATGCCTGTTTTCTATGTTTGTATGTCTTGCTGCAACCCAAAGCGCCCTTCTGGGACACACGAATAAACTTGAACTTGAACTATAGGCCTATTACGAAACCGTTTAAGTGAGCGAAATGATAGACGGAGGTGTGTGTTGGTCAGCCGGTCTCGTTTGTTACTGCTGATTGCTGCTCTGCTGTGCCAACGTTAGTCTCTGGCTGACAGCGTACGTTCACGTTATACTTCACGTTCATGTCCAAAGGTAATGAGTCATTCAATTTAAAAAAATGCTTGTAACCTCTTTTTTTTAAGATGAACTATAAGATACACGGATAGACTCTCCAGCTGCTACACTGCACTTAGTTGTGTTCCGCCTTTTTCGTTCCGTCAACATCATGTTATTAACCAAAATTTCGAAAATAAATTTTTGGACATTTGTGAATCGATTCGGAATCATCCACGTCCGCATCGCAATGCATCCAAGTCTCGCCCCCCCAAACCCCTATAAAAAGAGATTTGTAATTCTTTAATTAGATTATATTTGGCACAATGTAGTTTAATGCTGCAGCAGTGTGCTCTGTACATGTCTATCATGCATCTAGCATGTCATCCTACAGTGTGTACAAAAACATTCTCTGTGAAGAGAGAGACTGATGTTTAACTCACCTCAAGCAAAGCTTTGATGGCCAGCTTGATTGTCTCGTTGTCACCAGCGATGGCTTCATCCGTGTAATTCTTCTCCAGGAACTCCCTCACCGTCTTCGCACTGCGGCCAATCGCATTTGCCTGAAACAAAGTGTTGGTAAGAATAACCCATTAAATATTACATTTTCTTTGTTGTAATGAAAATGACAACAAAAAGATTAAAGGTAAAGTAGATGTATAGTGGGGGTAAAATGACTGACCTTCCAGGCGTGGTAGGTTCCTGAGGGGTCTGTCTGGTACAGCCTGGGGGTCCCGTCGTAGTCAAACCCAACGATTAAAGCAGAGATGCCAAACGGCCTGCGTCCATTGCTCTGAGTGTAGCGCTATGGAGCGGGGGGGGGGGGGGGGGGGGGGGGGACAAAAAACAAAACCAGATATGAGTGGTTACTCCTACGAAGCAGATTTTTAAACAAAAATGAAGCAAACCAGCGGCTAGGAATAGAGATGCCTCTACCTGTTTGAGTGTAGCGATGTAGCGCGTTATGTATTCCACTGTGACCGGGTCTTCAACAGTTAGCCTGTGGCTCTGGCATTCAACCCGAGCTCTGTTGATCACAATGCGGGCATCTGCTGTCAGGCCTGGAAATAAGAAAAACTAAATGGTTAGAGGGTTATACAACATAGAGGGAAGATACAGAACACAACAACATGAGCTACAAATTCTAAAACCAGGTATAAATATCTGCTGGGGTAGATGGCATTTCTTGTGGAAAGAGACATCTTAGGGTGCACCGTGCATTATCACAATACAGTGAGCTTCGACGACCCTGATACCATGCATATGATATATATATAACATATGATTCACTGATTGATGTCAATTTTATTGTTTGTGTCACCTGCAAATGCCATGCAGACATGCTCGTCAAGAGCACATATCTTGCGGACGGTCCTTTCCTCCTGCAGCTTTGCTACAGATTTCTTCTCAACACCAAGGACAACAATGTCTTTACCTCTGATTCCCACCTGGACAAAAAAAAGAGAGCCTACATTAATTTCTATGATCAACAACAATAGGAAGGTTGGAACAGAGTGGACAAATACATTTAGCTATGGATGAGTGGACAGAACGGGTAAATGATTAATAACATTAAATTCCAATACCACTAGACATCCTAGACAAACATTCCTTTATGAATACTACTATGAATACTATACAACTATACCACATGGAAACTGGTAATCTATTGGCAATGCTATGCAAGTGGGCACTGGCTTGATTTCAAGCCATATTTAGCTTACATGAACCTTGTCTAAAAAACTAATTCATGTGTACAATCAATGTGGAGTGAAAACCTGCTGCTAACGTTCAGATAGGAGGTTTACGCCAATGTTTTAGATTAGATGACCATCCAATTGAACATTGGAGCATATTCAAAAGATTTTCATTGGGAAATTGGCACCACACTCCTGTCAGGACTTGCAAGTGTTAATTGAAGTCAAAGGGTATTAACCGATTACTCCCAAAATCATATGCAGCAAGCATAAATTGTACTTGCTGTGGTAAGTTAAAAATGTCGTACAGAAGTTATAAAGAACTTCCACACGATTTAACAATTGGCCTTCAAGAATCCTCAACTTTCGAAGCTAACATTAGCATTGTTAACGCTTGCTGCTGCAGCACAGGACTCAGGAGCTAATATTAGCTGCATTAACAGAATAAAGAAATAAACCATTGGCTTAGTTTAGCTAAGTAACCTAATGATCATGGCCAAAACATATTTCCTACTATTACTGGCGGCACAATGAAAATGAAACTGTTGTGAGAGTGACACAGCGACAAAACGCTTGCTACCTGCTAGCGTTACTCGTTAGCTAGTTTAGCATTAACGCTAGTTTCATTTTAGGACTTACCGCAGTGGAACCTTTCTTTACAGCTTCTTGAGCGTATTCTACTTGGAAAAGATGACCATCAGGAGAAAAGACAGTAATCGCTCTGTCATATCTTGCTGCCATTATGTTGCAAGACGCTAAAATTCACACAAAAACTGGGACGACAACAACCAGATGATTCAGCTAGTTAGCAAGATGCTCAGCTCTGCCTCTGTCAGTCGGTGTCAGTGATGCTGCGTGTTTACGGGCGCCTGCGCAGTGACCTCTGAACTAGGGCAATACCAAAACTAGGGTCCGGGTTCATTATAGAAGAACAGAAGCAATTAATTATATTTGTGAAAATAACCTGTGTGTGTGCATCAAATAGTTTGAACATGAAAGTTTTTATTTTATTTTATTACTTACAGTAAAACTGACTGCATTATTATGTTTCCTTTATCCAGGATGCGGTCCTTTTTACTCTGCGACGTTTATGATCAATTACAAAATATAAAATACGAGTGTTAATATATTGCACCATTATCATATTGCCTGGTCATGCCTGTCACACTGTCAATATTTGACATGTGTCTTAAAGCTATGACTATGTTGCCCCCTTTTTGTGGAGCAGTTCATTTCCCGTGGCCCTTTGGACCTGAGTTTAGACTGTTCCACTATAGGAAAAAGGGTGGGAGAAGGCAAAATGGTTGTTTTTCTATCAGTATAAATAATCATGTGAAAATGTTATTGTTTGTCTTTTCAAATTTTCAAAACTATGTCTCTGCATACACAAATACACACACAAACACACACACAAACAATAAACACTCTATATTTTCAACTGTGTTGCACCCCCCCAGTGGATCATTCCATCACAAAATAGCATCCTATTCTAAAGCTGCCCTGTCTGAGTTCTACCGATTTGCGAAGTGTGTTAGCTACTAGCGTGACTTTTATGCTTTAGTTCACTGGTTTCATAGGCTATCACCATGTCGGTGGCGTTTGTACCTCACAGGCAGCGTGGGAAAGGTGATATAACACCCGCCGGAATACAAAAGGTAATTCATCTTTTTTTTGCGCATTACAGAATGGAGGCTATGGCGCTACTAGCCGCTTTAAGCTAACAAACCCATCCGAGCCCAGCGAGTGAACAGCCTGGAACAATGTTGCAGGGTCAGAGCGCGCTCAATATGAACCTAAGCACGCCACGAGGGAAGCAAGGAGGTGAAGTCGATTATAACGTGGAATTATTATTTCCCAAATGAATGAAGGCCTGCTGTGGGTTCGTTAGCTAAGCTAACGTTAAGGACGGCTAACAAGAAGACGCGTCTTTTGTTAGCTTCACACGCACACTTCACAAAACAGCCACCCCCTACCCCCCAGTTCCTCAAATCAGGGCGGGATGGATGCTAGAACAAGCCACACGGGATCACTTTTAAATGTGAATATATCAATGATAATATACGGCCAAAGTTTTAAAACACTGTGTGTGCGCGCGTGGCCTATATATTTGCTCTTCTGTTTCAGTTACTTGACGAGAACAACCAGCTGATCCAGTGTATAATGGACTTCCAAAGCAAAGGCAAAACAGCAGAGTGTTCACAGTAAGTCAACATCTCTTTTCTGACTGTAATGATGAACCTATCAATTCTGGACTAATATGTCATGTCTACTGACAGTTTTTATGAGTGTTTTTGTGTCTGCCCTGGTATCTGCCAGCTTTTTAAATAGGATTTCTGAGTGGTTTTGTGTCTGCCTGGTATCTGTCAGTTTTCACTCCATGACTTTGCATCCCTGCATATTAAAACAGAGGGAAGTCTGCACACTGGAGGCTCCAATCAGTGTTTTTTTACTAGGCATCTGGGGTTGCCCACCCTGCAGCTCCTTGGCAGCTGCACGGCCTCGCCCCCCCTGCAGCTCGACCACTGATGATGTCACAACTTCACATCACTGATTACATCACCACTGCTCTTATGACATCACTGATGATGTCACAATGCCACGGCCGAGCCCGCCCTGCAGCTCGACCGCTGTACGGGCTCACCTGCTCTTATGACATCACTGATGAATGACATCACTGATGATGTCACAACTTTGCATCTTATGACATCACTGCAGTGATTTATGACATCACTGATGACATCATCAGTGATTTATGACATCATCAGTGATGTCACTATGACATCATTAGTGGGATTTTATGACATCACTGATTACATCATCAGTGTTGTCACAATGCCTCCGTGTGTGTATAGTGGGACAAAAATTGAAACAAACAGAAACATTGCCCACATGCTCCCTTTTAGAGATTTGTGCAATGTTTTGATCCACCAGGATCTTTGTCAAGCAATGACAAAGATCGCTTGCTTGACACAGATCCTTGGTGGATCATAACATTGCACAAATAAAAACCACTCATTGGAGTCTCCAGTGTGCAGACTTCCCTCTGTTTTATACTTACTCTTCTGTACTGCACCTGCATGTTTTTTCTCTTGGATGTGCACATCATTGTTTTTTCCTATGTATACTGACACAGACACTCCAGTGGAATCACTGTGTACTTAACACGGCCAGGATACCCTGCCTTGTTAAAATTCACATCATGTACCCAAAACTTTTGTTGATGACCTTCCCACCTCTAACAGGTATCAACAGATGCTGCACAGAAATTTAGTGTACCTGGCCACGATAGCAGACTCCAATCAGAACATGCAGTCTCTCCTCCCTGCTGTGAGTATTGCATCCAGCTGTTGTGTTTGTAACTTTGTGCCCAGCTTTACATTATAACTTCATGCCGGGGTTGTTGCTCACCTGCCAGTGTGGAAGAACATTTTCCTTGGATGAAGGCCAACACTTGGCACGTGTAGTCAATAAACAAACACTCTTCAATAGTGTGCAACCCAGGAATTTAAGGATGTTGAACTTTGACGTTAAGAAATTATCATTTCAACACTACATCAATACCAAATATATTTTCACAAAACTTTGTAAATATCCAATTTGAAAATCATATCCCCAGTTGACTTTCTGTATTTCAAAGTCAGTCTCAAATATGCATTGAGGATCAATGTTATTTGGATATTCCTGGTGGAAGCACCACCAGAGCTTGTTCTGTGCCTCTATAATATAATATATTTAGGTTCACCTTCTTTTTAGAAGTGTGACTCCCTAACCTTAAGTGAAAGCTGCAAGTCTTCAGGTCGTCAACAGAGTGACTGGGGTTTAGTACATATTAATGCATCAAGTTTGGTTATGTCTCCTCCTGTCTCTCTTAGCTTTTACTGTAGCCATACTCCAGTTTAAACCATTTTGTGCCCTTGATGATGATTAGGCCACTATATGCAGGGCCATTTATTCTGTGACTGTGTGAATTTATATTCCATCAAATCCCTTTAACCATCATTGATGAAGTGAGGTACATTACAGCTACACTTGATTTTATTCTTTCGTCTTTTCTCTCGCTCAGATGTGTTTGTAGTAACAGCTGAGGTGCATTTGTTGCTATATTTGTGTTGTGTGTCTGCAGCCGCCCACTCAGAACATGCCTATGGGTCCTGGTGGGATGAACCAAAGCGGCGCGCCCCCGCAGCCTGGTCACGGTCACAACATGCCCTCTGAGGGGATGGTCAGCGGCGGCCCCCCAGCCCCACACATGCAGAACCAGATGAATGGACAGATGCCTGGTGGTAAGTGACCCCCCCTCCTCTACCACCCCCCCTTGTCTCCCCCTTCCTCTCCCTTGGTCCCTGTCTCACTTGGGTTGCCTAGCAACAGCACAGAACTGCGAGGGAGGTCGCTCTGCTGAGGGATGATGTCACCCGTTTGCCAGCTCTGGTGGTCTTGGACTTCTCTTCCCTGTGATCCTGTTTATTGTCTCTTTTTGTGCTCCGCCCCCTTTTTGTTGTATGTTTCATGACATTTTGCTAAAACATTGAGATGGCTTTGAGTAATAAAAGCAACTGATTCTAACGGCTGCTGATGATTATATATAAATTCTTTAAGAGTGAAAGTCTAGGACACTATTATCATAAAAGAGAAAATATATAGTCACTGTAATTTGAAGTATTGAATGTGTATTATTGAATACTTGTGGGTTTTCAAAGGGATGGATCATCATCATCTCTGCTGTTGTTTTCCAGGACCCAATCACATGCCCATGCAAGGTCCCGGCCCAGGCCCCAACCAGCCCCCCAACATGCCCAGCGGCGCCATGAATATACCCCCCAGCGGCCACGCCTCCATGGGCGGCTACAACCACGCGGTCCCTCCCTCCCAGGGCATCCCCGCTCAGGGCCAGATGAACATGACCCCGGGCCAGCCCATGGGCAACTATGGCCCACGGCCAAACATGAACATGCAGCCCAACCAAGGTAAAAACAACCCTTTTGTAGGGTCCCCACTTCTGTCAGTGAAACCGCCCCATCACCTGTGTTACTGGTTCTTACTACCGTAATTTTCGGACTATAAGCCGTGGCTTTTTTCCCATTTTTCGGCCCTGCGGCGCTTATAACGGTGCGGCTAATCTATGGATTTTTACAGCTAACGGCCACTAGGGGACCTCCTAAATCTATGGATTTTGGTACAAGAGACAGAACGAGAGCAAGACAGACAGACATTACGAGAGCGAGACCCTGATCGGATGATGTTGGAGCACTGTGCCACTACGCTCTCTCAGCCACTACTGTAAAACACCCTCCCTCCTCTCCCCCTCCCTCGCTCCGGGGGAAAAATGGTGGCGATTGAGCCAGAAAGACAGTCTGAATGAAATTGAATGTAACGTTCCCAATTCTATGTATTACATTCTAAAAAATTAACGGCAACATTTTGGAAGGCTAAGCCACACAACTAGCTCGTTGTAATCTAACATCATGCTTCAAAAGATGGAGAACTGGCTGTGTTATGACGATGAGGGTAAGGACTCAAAACGGTCTCCGCTGATAAGACACGGAGATCTCTGTTACAGGCAGGCGCTACGCCTCCTCCTGACCAGTTTTAAACATTAAAACACCTGCAGAATAGTCCAGTGCGGCTTATATATGTACACATCATTCAATTTAGCTGCTGCGGCTTATATTCAGGTGCACCTTATAGTGCGAAAAGTACGGTATATAATAATAATAGTAATAGTAAGAATTGATTGATTTCTTTATTAATGTGTCACACACCAATGGTGCCCAGCCTGTATGGGCTTATGAGACACGACAAAAACAGATACAAAACTGAGGTTTACAATACTTCAGCTTGCATATTCCAGAATGCAAGATGACAAACAAAAGGCCACAAAGTGTAATATAGAATTATATATTATATAATAATATAATATTATAATAATAACAATAATAATTATAATAATATACCAGCTGGAATTTAGGTTTTATTTGGTCTTAATTGAACTGATTAATTAATTGAATTGATCTGTTGCTCCACCTCAGGTCCCATGATGCACCAGCAGCCTCCCGCCCAGCAGTATAACATGCCCCCCGGTGGCGGCGGGCAGCACTACCAAGGGCAACAGAACCCCATGGGAATGATGGGCCAGGTCAACCAGGGCAACCACGTCATGGGGCAGAGGCCGATGCCACCCTACAGACCCCCGCAGCAAGGTATGCCACTCGCTGAGCGGAGCGCGGGCAACGCTCGCTCAAAACGGGAGAGCGCGCCGCCCGCAGCCCTTTTTCTTCTCCTTTAACCTTTAGACCTTCTGCATTTCTTAACCTTCTCGCTCCTCCTCACAATTTTTAACCATCTTCACTGTTGCTGCTCACAGAAACACCCTCGGTGCATCCAGATGTCATTTGAAGCCTCAGACCCACTTTAAGAAGCTTTTAGTCGGGACAGCAGCAGCACAACGGAAGCTTTCCTAACGGGAACTTAGAGGCAGGGACTCCATCCTCACACCCCTTCCCCTCCCTCACACAGACGCACTCCTCCCAACAAACACCTTGAATCTACCTGTGTCTGTTGTGTGCCGTGTGTATGTGTATGTAGGACCCCCTCAGCAGTACCCAGGGCAGGAAGACTACTATGGCGACCAGTACAGTCACGCAGGACAGGGAGCCTCAGAAGGTAGGCGAACCCTCCCAACCAACCACTCCTAGAACAACAACAACAACAACAACAACCGTCCAAAAACATTGACTCAGAGGAGTTGTGTTGAAACGCGGAGGGTGGAAACCACCACAAAACGTGATTCAGTTTGACGCATCGTTTCGTGGGGGATTTGAGTTACTTTTGGCTCTAATCAAGGAAAGGAAACGTCTCCACGTAACCACCGAACGGCAGCGTAGAACTTCAAGAGGAAAGCTGCGGTCCATCATGGCCAGGTTGGCATGGCATCCACACGGGAATTAAATCTTGCGAATCCATTGCCCCCCCCCACGCCTCCACCCCCAAGTCGTGCAAGGTACTCCACCTGTTTGGACTGAGCGAGCTTGAGGACAGAGTCTGTTTGGAGTGAGCGAGCTTGAGGACACAGTCTGTTTGGAGTGAGCGAGCTTGAGGACACAGTCTGTTTGGAGTGAGCGAGCTTGAGGACAGAGTCTGTTTGGAGTGAGCGAGCTTGAGGACAGACAGTCTGTTTGGAGTGAGCGAGCTTGAGGACACAGTCTGTTTGGAGTGAGCGAGCTTGAGGACAGACAGTCTGTTTGGAGTGAGCGAGCTTGAGGACAGACAGTCTGTTTGGAGTGAGCGAGCTTGAGGACAGTGTCTGTTTGGAGTGAGCGAGCTTGAGGACAGAGTCTGTTTGGAGTGAGCGAGCTTGAGGACAGTCTGTTTGGAGTGAGCGAGCTTGAGGACAGACAGTCTGTTTGGAGTGAGCGAGCTTGAGGACAGTCTGTTTGGAGTGAGCGAGCTTGAGGACAGACAGTCTGTTTGGAGTGAGCGAGCTTGAGGACAGACAGTCTGTTTGGAGTGAGCGAGCTTGAGGACAGACAGTCTGTTTGGAGTGAGCGAGCTTGAGGACAGAGTCTGTTTGGAGTGAGCGAGCTTGAGGACAGACAGTCTGTTTGGAGTGAGCGAGCTTGAGGACAGAGTCTGTTTGGAGTGAGTGAGCTTGAGGACAGTCTGTTTGGAGTGAGCGAGCTTGAGGACAGAGTCTGTTTGGAGTGAGCAAGCTTGAGGACAGAGTCTGTTTGGAGTGAGCGAGCTTGGGGACAGAGTCTGTTTGGAGTGAGCGAGCTTGAGGACAGTCTGGAGTGAGCGAGCTTGAAGACAGAGTCTGTTTGGAGTGAGCGAGCTTGAGGACAGAGTCTGTTTGGAGTGAGCGAGCTTGAGGACAGACAGTCTGTTTGGAGTGAGCAAGCTTGAGGACAGACAGTCTGTTTGGAGTGAGCGAGCTTGAGGACAGACAGTCTGTTTGGAGTGAGCGAGCTTGAGGACAGAGTCTGTTTGGAGTGAGCGAGCTTGAGGACAGACAGTCTGTTTGGAGTGAGCGAGCTTGAGGACAGACAGTCTGTTTGGAGTGAGCAAGCTTGAGGACAGACAGTCTGTTTGGAGTGAGCGAGGTTGAGGACAGACAGTCTGTTTGGAGTGAGCGAGCTTGAGGACAGAGTCTCGTAGTAGCGACGAAGCCGTTAACGATGTTATTAAGGTGGCGCGTTACGTTGAATACGTGTCTAACAGGGACTCCATGTACACTACCTGGATGATCTCTAGTAAAAAGGAGCAAAGTCAGCAGTACACTCCACTTAGTTGTAATTTAACAGCGCGTCAAAGACACGTTATTCAGATGAGATGAGATGAACTAGTGAACTTTAGTTGGACTTTCAGGTCTTCATATCACAGTAACGGCCATTATGGCCACATTGATTCATGATAAACAACTCCCCTCCGTCTGTCTTTGTCCAATTAACATTAACATTTGCTTTTCTTTCTTCTTTGTCTTTTTGTCTGCTGACTTCACGATCTTCCTCTTACCTTTCAAAGAACCGTTTCTTTCTTGTTGGTCTAAAATAAAACAACAACTTTATACATTGAAATGCTGCCACCAACAATACTGTCCGTCAACTCACAATTTTTTCTATCGACTATTCGATCTCATCTTTTCCCACGTAGATGTTTGAAATGCGGGGTATGACCTGTCTCAACGTACTGAGGACATTAACGTGTCTTCCTGTCTCCGTGTTGAGTTGATGTAGGTCGTAGTGATTACAGTTCGCAGCCACCGCATGCATCATCCTGATCAAGGCATTGGTAGGCCTTATGAGGATTCCTCACAACATTACTACCATGAAGAAGGTATCTCAGACCTTCCCGTTAAAATGTGCACCTTGTGACAATGTTGACATGGAATTTTTTTATTTCTTTTTTTTGCAATGCATTATTTTTGGCTTTCATTTGTGTTTCAAAATGAGCGTAGTATCATTGGAAGCAGATTTTAATTAATTTAGGCGTTTATACTCTAATCTATACTCACATTCAGATGTTGCTGGACACGGACTAGTCAAGACTCCCTTCCCTTCTTTTGCCTTCATTTTCTTCACTGCTCTATCTTATTATTTTTTATTAATATTTTCTGACATAATGCTATTTATTCTTCACAGCTGTAGATGCCAGGTAAGGTTGTGTTGCAGTAACAACAGGTTCATCCCAGGTTCCTCAAGCTAATCCCTGTTTTGCTTCCAGTTTTTCATAATGATTCTACATCAGCTCTTGTCTTGTAAGTGTGATTTTGAAATATTTAAGAGCTAAACCCAGGAGCCATCCAACAAACGGGGACATTAATAGTCTCAAATCATGTTTTTTTTTTTATAATAATAATAATAATAAACTTTATTTATATAGCACAATTCAAACATAAGATGCCATTCAAAGTGCTTTACAGAAAGATAAAAGTTGGATAAAGATAAAACAGTAAAATAAACAGTTGAATAAAATGATAACAAATGGGGCCCAGGATAGATATAATAAAACAAGATACAGATTAAAATAAAAAGAAGATAAATGTTAAGAGAATGCCCTTGTAAAAAGATAGCTCTTAAGATTTTTCTTAAAAACATTAGTGGAAGAGGAGTTCTGCAACAGCCTACGGGCATAAGAGCTAAAAGCAGCCTCTCTGTATCTTATTGTTCTGGACCGCGGAATACGAAGTTGTGACGACTCTGAGGACCTAAGGGCTCTGACAGGAGCGTGAACTGATAAAAGGTTATTAAGATACGGGGGGGTAAGTCCATGTAGGATTTTAAAAACCACTAAGAGCACCTTAAAATCGATTCTAAAATCAACCGGTAGGCAGTGGAGAGACTTTAAAACAGGAGTTATGTGGTTAAATTTTTTTGTGTTTGTCAGTACTCTGGCAGCTGCATTTTGAACCAGTTTCAGTTTATTAATGACTTTTTTTGGAACACCGGTGAGAAGGGCATTGCAGTAGTCTAGACGACTAGAAACAAATGCATGGATTAGTCTCTCAGCATCTTCATGAGAGAGGAAAGGTTTTACTTTGGCGATGTTCTTAAGGTGGTAGAAAGCTGTTTTTGTTACATTTCTTATATGGGCATCAAAATTTAATTCTGTGTCAAATATGACACCCAGGTTCCTGGCCTGGTTTAAAGAGTCTGTGTCTTAAATGTCTGCTTGTTTGATTTTGCTATTGTACTGTGGCTGTCCCAACATGCTGCTCACAGTGTGTGCTGTCGCCCCCTGAAGGTAATGCCCAGTATGGCCAACAGCAGGAGGCGTACCAGCAAGGCCCTCCCCAGCAGCAGGGCTACCCTCCTCAGCAGCAGTACCCAGGTCAGCAGGGCTACCCACCACAGCAACAGGCTTATGGTGAGCTCCTCTCCCTTCACTATATCTGCCCTATAGGAGGCGCCGTCTGCTCTCGTTGGCTGCCTTTAAACCGTCGAGTACTGCTTCCTCCACACACAGTGAGTTAGTGCTTGGAAATGTGACTGTGCCAAACGGATGTCAAGACACCATCAAGAGCACGGAATGAAAGGAGCACCTTAATGAACGTTTGGGGGATGGCAGCTCGGTGGAAGAGAGACAGAGAAAATGAATCGGTGCTGGTGGCTGCCTGGCATCCCTCCTGGTGGTTCAGTGCCTGTTTTGATACGACATGCCCGCTCTCGGAGACTGGCAGAGGAGTGTTGGCTGATGGCTGTTAGACCCTGGGCCATGTGAACCAAGTATGATGGCTGTTAGACCCTGGGCCATGTGAACCAAGTATGATGGCTGTTAGACCCTGGGCCATGTGAACCAAGTATGGAAGCTCCTGCAAACTCTTAAGCTGTTTTTCATTCTCATCCCATCTTTAGTCCTGGAACACTCCATCCGTCAGCCTCTCTCTCTCTCTGAGCCAGAGGCCCTTCTCTCCTGCTAGTAATGAGCTATCGGAGAAGCAGAGGCCCACACACACGCTTTCTCTCTCCCAGGCCCCCACAAGGTTATGCTCACCACCAGCGTCGGGCATTATGAGTGCTAACGATGTTGCTGCGTGGGCCTCATTTGACTTGAGCCCAGACAGCACAGGCTTTGGCTCGGCCCTTTCCCCCGGCCTGCACGGCTACAGGCCCTTCCCCCCGGCCTGCGGGGCTACAGGCCCTTCCCCGGCCTGCGCGGCTACAGGCCCTTTCCCCCGGCCTGCGGGGCTACAGGCCCTTCCCCGGCCTGCACGGCTACAGGCCCTTCCCCGGCCTGTGCGGCTACAGGCCCTTCCCCGGCCTGCTACAGCGTACGGGGCTGATGAAGTGATTTTTAACGAGGGCCTGTTCCGCTAATGAAGACCAACAGAACCTCCTTGATGGACTCCAGCACGGACTCACACTCCTTCTCATTCATTACTGAGCCCAGCCTAAACAAATTGGTCCGAGTCGGACTTCTCCAGCGTCCTCTCTCTCTCTCTGTCATGCATCAGCTCTTTTTTTATCGGAGGCCATTAGTGACGGTAAACTGACGGTGATTCTCTAGAGCCGTCGGGGCAACGAGGAGGAGAATGGAAACGGTCAGTGAGTGAAACTTTGTTGTGCCGCCCGCACGCCACCGGAGACGCAACACGCCCAGAGAGATGCTGAGGATAGGCCAGAAGTAGATGAATCTAAAATGTATGTTGTGGGCAGTGTTGCAGTCAAGTCACGATATCTCGAGGTCGAGTCTCAAGTGTTCGAGTCCGAGTCGTCTAGTCCCCTTTTAGATGAGTCCAGAGTTACTGAAGATGAGCGTGAATCCGCATGTAGGTGGAACACACGTGCGTACTAGACCCTAGGGCTGTGAATCTTCACTGGTCTCACGATACGATTCGATTCGATTACGATTCAGAGGGCTACGATTCGATTATAAAACGATTATCGATGCATCTCGATGCATCACTTTTTTTCCCCAATACATGATTTGTTTTTTCTCACTTTTTTTTTTCTCGCCGTGTGGCTACTTTTAAAATAAAAGTGCATTTGGAATTGCATTTTATTATGATCCATAATTAAAATAAACAAATGCATGTACTTCCATTATATTTTATAATAATATTATTATTTTATTGGGGGAAAAAATCGTTTTCTTTTATATATATATAATCGATTTTTGACATTTGTGAATCGATGCAAAATCGTGCACGTCCGCATCGCGATGCATCTTATAATCGTTTATTTTTGACACCTCTAGTGCCTACCCTTGCACGAAATTGAACGATGTCACAGTGTTAATATAGCTATCAATATCTTATGCCAAATTATTAAGGCCTACTACAAATTTATATATATATATATACATGTATATGCCAAGCATCAGCCATTGTAAACTTGAGATCTCATCTTTGTCTCAGGCCCCGGCCAAAGTGCCCCAGGACAGTATCCCTCAGGATATCCTCAGGGGCAGGGCCAGCAGTACGGGGCCTATCGCCCCCCTCAGCCTGGACCCCCACAAGGCCAGCAGCAGCGTCCTTACGGCTACGACCAGGTGAGTATGTCTCCAGCAGTGGACGCGCAAGGCTTGTCCATACGTGGCTCTTAGTGTGTCCCTTTCTGTGTTGATTGCCAGACTTTAGTCGTATTTGTGTATTTTCTCAGCGAGGCCGACACATGTCCGCAAAGTTACACGGTAGATGTTGGAAGGGGATATCCTGTGCATGCTGTCATGGTGTCTGGGGGGTTTGTGCTTCCCAAAAGCAGTTGCATATGTTAACTAAGCTGTAGTCTTTCACATGTTAACTCCAGTTTTGAGTTAGATTATAATATCTTTTGGAGGACGTTAGCGATGTCCCGGCTAACAACATGGCATGCCAGTCCAGTGAAATATGAGGGGCTTTAAGCAAGATTCTCTCCTTAAACGTGATGCAGACTGCCCCTAGTGTTCTCAAAGGGGAGCTCTCCATGTTGCCCTGTATTTCCTGTGGTCTTATGTTGGGGGCCACAGCTACACTTTGATATCTTTATCTTTGAATATTCAGGGACACATGAGGAAATAAAGACCCAGGGATTTGAACCCCTGACTAGCTCTGTAAGAAGCAAAGGTAATGGTTGCTGTGAAGACCTCCACGTCCGATCTAGACGTTTGACCACCTAGCCTTTAATTTGCATTTGTTCTGTTTCTTCCTCTGTCTCTTTTGTCTTGATCTGTTTTTCCATCTTTCTCTCTTTTCTTTCCTTTTTTTGTAACCAGGGGTCGAATTGTACAACTTATATGAGGTCCAAAAAAACACAGCATGCGTAGTCGTGAACTAAACGATACTCTTAGTTTCTTAGTACGTCAAAAGTGCTTGAAATAATTTGTTTGTATGAAATCAAAGTATGGTTTTATAGCAAGCTGTCAGACTGATCATTTGTTTCCAAATTGACTCCCAGTTTATTTTTCAGCAATGCCAAACGCATACTTCGACCCCTGTTTAGAAATGCATTGACTATTACTGTTCCTGCACTGAATTTAGCTCACTTGAACCTAGTATATCATATCTGCTAGTCAATAATAAGGAATACCTGCTAGACAGTAATAAGGAATACAATCTTCAGCCATGCTGCTGCCCAAACCTGAGGTGTCAAGTTTACATTGCTGAACTCACAAGTTAGTGAGGCCATGCTGCCACCTGCTGGTCAAATTCAGCAAATGCAGCAGCAAAGTTGTGTAAAAAAATCATGGTTTGCAGTATGATTATGGTTGAAAAACCACAAAATGTGCTTGTTTTGCATCCTGTTTAAGATTTGTGAATTATAAGCATTTTGTGTTTTACTCTGCCAGTTGTTTGTTGAGATGAAAGGTCAATAAGACGAGTCCATCACACTTCTCTCTACAGGGCCAGTATGGAAATTACCAGCAATGAGAGAGATGGTCACAGCAACCCCACACAGCCCCGCTCTGACCTCTGTCTGAGCTTTGACCTCTGGGTCAACTGCTAAGTAGACTTTAAAACGATGATGGCTGCAGCTCACCGAGACACTCTCCGACACGTACACAAACCACACTCAAAGAACACAAGACACATACCCCCCCCCCCCTGTTTCCCTCTGTAAATTGTATTCTTTTCATTGTGAACCTTGACTAGATGATGTTAAATTCCATGACTCACCCCCTCTGGTCCTGGATGTCTCAAAGCAGCAATGCCTTAAAAGAAAAGGAAAAAACGGAGCTGCCTTATCCAGTTTAGCATTGCAGATTGTTGAAAAGGGGCAAACAAAACTTGGGATGTCACAGATGACTTAAATGTACAGAATATCATATCATGTGTTGTGTGGTGCATTATCTTGTATGGTGCATTGTGTCTCTGTCCTTCAGCCTCCCTGTCCATAAGAAGCAATAATGCCAGCAGCAGTAGGGAAGTGAGTGAAGGGGCTTAGAGCTGAGATGCTGCACCAGACCACACTTCCCGCTAGGCCATGGTACATGTCATGACGGTCAAAAGTATGTATGTGATGATGTAAAAAATGTATTTTATGCTTTTTAGATGGAGCTAACTTTGTATAAGACTTTGGAAACTAGTACTAAAAAAAAATGCTGTGTTGTTTATTTCCTGAAGTGTATGTGTCAATGTATTATTATTTTTTGTAATGATCTCCTATGATGATCCTATCCAGCACAATTTTTTTTTATCCCCCTTTTTGTTTGTGTCTTTGTTAAATTGTATAACTGTTCTATTGGATCGGCTACTTGAGTGACTTGTGCACCGTATGACTGCTTTGATTAAAACTTTAAATTTTTAAATTGAGATGCAAAAATCCCCTAAAAGACAAATAGAAACAGCAAACCTGGAATTGGAACATTTGTTCTGGAAATTTTTGAGAGAGGAGAAAAAAAAAGTTGAACAAATAAGTGCAGGCAACCGATGCTGTGATCTGTGTTGAGATGTGTTAAAAAATTTAAGGAGAAATCATGGAGAAATTCATATTTTTCCCGTTGGCTTTTATTGGACAAATGTGCCCAAAGGCGTGATACGTAGCAGACACCACTCCAAATTTCAAGGCTGAGTTTAAACTTACCAGAGCCTCTTTTTTTTTCATATCAGTACCTCAACCTGGGACTGAGGGAATCTTGTCCATTGACTGCAAACTGGTGAATGGGAAAGATGAAACTTAGTATAGTACCGGTAAATATTTCTGGGAAAGATTTTTTTTTTGTTAGTCTTGATAATGCTGGAATTTCCTACTTCCCTTGAATAAACTTCTAAGTTGATGTCATTCAAATAGTGTTGTGTGTGTGTGAATAATAAACGGATTGTTACTATCCAATATGTAACATAAGATGTGAAAATGTTCTGAAATGGTTTCCTTAATTTCACAGTGAAGACTGGTGGTTGTGCGGTTTCTATCACTGGGTTGACATCTGTTTTTATGGTGCATACTTTATTGATCCCATATGTACAATTCCATAGAGAAGAGGAATTGACACTGTCCTCTTGATATTGTTTATACGGCTGTTTTCATATTTTTCATTCTGCGCCCCCATCAAAAATGGTGGTCACAATTGTGTCATTGCATTGTATAACTGTACATTATAATAAATTGGAAGAATCTTTAATATACTATTGACTTGTTTTATTTATAGTAGTAGCCCGTTTGACCTTTTCGGGAGATTCCCCGCTAGTAAACCAACCGTGCAGAAATCACTCACCCTCTTTAGACGGTCAAAATAAACAAGACGTGCGCTATTGGTGCTGTCACGATCTTGACAGTATGATCTAATTGTTTGTCTTCATCTTCTTGCTGGTGGTCGGTTTCCAACTGGTAATGACCCTACCCCACCCAGCGGCGTGTCTGCTCTGTCCAGATGCATCCAGAGAGGTCCAGAGCACATTTACACCCAGAATTACCTTGCGCGTCCCTCTCTAACCCCCTCCGCTCCCCTCCAGAGAGGGAGAGGGACTACCTGTCACATTGGGGGGAGCGATACAGATGGCACACCAGATGTGTGGCCGGAGCACGTGATGGGAGAGCGCTGATGGTGTTAGCGAGGGCCACAGTCTGCTTGGCTTTTTATTCTGGTGGTGCTAGCTGCTGATGATGAGCGCGTGTGTGTTGTGCGCACGAGTGTGCCACTTTGATTTCTCTGTAAAGAAAGTCAGGGGGAGAGAAGGAAGTGTGCTGGGGTCTTTAGACTTATACTGCTTAATTTGTGTACGTGTACTAGTGCTCATCTCCCAGTCACCACCCCACCATCATGCTGCTCCACAGCTGGCCGCCCCACCCTTCCCAGCTGCCACTGGGGCTCCCCCCGGCCCCTCCGCTTGGCAGAGCTGGCGTTTTGGGCGCTCCCCCACCAGTCCTCCCTGGCAGCTGCTGCCCTCAGCTGCGCTCTCGCAGACGGTATTGGGGTCGGACAAAGTCACTCCTCCTGTGACTGTGTCTGGGGCCGTTGGGGGGGGGGGGCGATGAAGGGGTGGCAAGGAGACTCTACCTCTCCTGAAAGATCTCTTATAAACACTCGTGAATTTCAATTGACATGGGCACACATGCAGAAAGGAAGTTAAAATGCAACAGTGATGGAATTCTGACAGTGAGTACTAGTATATTTGTGTAAGTCAATATTTCACACACAGTGCATATTATAAAACCAGTGATATAGGGAGGAGAAAAATCTTTGTAGCCTATTAACATACATTGGTTCTTAATGAATTATCAATAAATGATAGGAGATGGCATTTCTGCATGCATTGTGTGTGCGATCATGAATGATGGTATAAGCAAGGCAAAGCGTAAGGTGACAGACAGTATCATTTCAAAGGAAGATTATCTTGTTCAATATTTTGATAATTATAATTCCGGGCACCTTTCAGAGGAGGCTTCTAACCACTGAGGGGAAAATGACATTGTGATCATAGCTGGCAGGCAAGATGTGATCTCTCTCTCCCACCACCAACTCTCTCTCTCATATACACCCAGTGTCTCTCTCTCTCGCTCTCTCTCTCTCCCACCAACTCTCTCTCTCTCACTCTCTCATACACACTCCCAGTGTGACAGAAAGTCTATGGGGAGGTATAAGAGGTAGTTATGGGGGGAATGCAGCAGCCTCCACAGTTTAATTGGAGATGTGTCACACTAAATAAATGGTGCAAAAACAAGCGCTGACTGGAGGCTTGAGGGAGGGGCCCCGGGGACGCAGCCTGTTTTATTGGGCAGGAGCTTTGCAAGCGCTCCAGGGTGAGACGGGGCGATGCTCTGCTGAGATACCCTCCAACCAACAGCCAGGCCTCCCAAAGACCCGCTAGCCAGCCTACTGCAGAGAGAGAGGGGGGAAAACAAAGCCATCCATTTCACTCTGCAGAAAAAAACAAGCAGCATCTTGTTGGTGCAGAGAGAGCTAGGTAGGAGAGAAGGTCTGCGTGAACTTCCTGACCTGATTATTCGTCCTCCAGCCAGGAGGAGATCGCTCTCTCTCCCTCATCTGCAATTTCAATTTTGTGTGCATGCCTGAAAAACAAATCCATAATTGTAAAATGGGTGGTGGAGAGAAGAAGCACCGTCTGCCACACGCACTCGTACATCTTGTGTCTTGTCAATTTATGTTTTGAGGAGACCGCAACCAATCGCCCTCCAGCCAATCCTATTTCCCCACGTCTAATCCATACATGACCTTCGAGGTAACCAGGAGAATGTGTTTTCCAATACGCTATCAATGTTGATATAACTGCTGTCTTCTGAACGCACCCTCTCGCCTTGCTCGTGTCGTGTTGTGTGTGTGGGTGCACCTCAGCTTCCAGAGTTCACGGCACGAGTTGTGATTTACCCTCGACAGTGTGCAGCGGTAATTGGTTGTGACACCGTTCTCTGTGCGCTCCCCGGGGGGCACGGAACAGGAATCTGACTATTAAGGCCTCAGTCATGAATATGTCACAACGGCTAGCAGACAAAAGGCTCGTGATTTGGATCAGACTTCTCTCTCTCTACGTTGTCTCTCTCTCTGCGCTGATATATGAGATAAATGCTGCGAGGGGCAAATTAGTTTTCTGTAAAGCAATTTGCGGTGTTTACGGGGAATGATTAATTGCCTTTGTTTGGGGGGGAAATGAGAAAAACCTATATGGCCGAGACAACATTATATGACTATATACTGTATGTTCATCACTGTCCCTGCCAAAAAACTTGCCACCCACACACATTCACGAAAGTTCTAGTTTCGAGGACAATCGAAAAGATTTTTTGGACCTGACGAAAAGACATTGTTTTGCAGGCATCTGATCGCACAACAGTGCTCTTGTTTCATCCCAGCGTTTGTCGAGGGTTTAGCCATCAAATCAAATTGAGTGTGCTGTTTTGTGTGTGTTCTTCTCGCCTCATAAAAGTAGTCTCTGGGTGGAATAGCAGGTATGCTGATATCAGTATTCCCACAGCCTGCATAATTGCAGTAATTTGCTTTCCCTTTGGGTAATCTGTAAACATGGCTGTTTTGATGTTTTTGGCATCCTCCATTGGCTGGGCTCTCCTCCTCCTCCTCCAGTGGAGCCTCCATCCCAGCCCAGGGTGACACAAATAGATCCTTCCCCAGAAGGTGCACGTATAGTTCCACATGGGCACAATCGATACAGCCCCCAGTCGCCATGTGGAACAGTGGAGGTATTAAAGGCTGCTTCTCACCACGCTGGCGTTTTAGGGAAATAAAAAAACTATTGATCTCGGTAACCTGCGCCCACAAATTAGAAAACGTGCTCATCTGGACACATCTGCCTGCAATGTTTCCAAAAAGCCCAGTCCCTGGGTGAGAGGAGGGGGCGGGGGCGCCGCCTGCTGCTTCCGATGATGAGCAGAGCCCTACTTGACGCCCCTGTCGGAGCGGGGGAGGCGTCTGGACGCCCAGGACTTCCATTAGAGGCCCAGGATGGTGGCCCGGGTCGATGGGCTAAGGTGTGGTTGGGGCCGTACTCCATCTCGGATCAGTGTGGTTCCTTCTTCGCCCTGATGTAGGCAGAGAGAGAGGGGGGCCCCCACTGTAAAAGCTCAGCTCCTGACTGGAAGGACAATGAGAGAGGAGAATGCTGCTGCCTCCATTGCTTGGCCCTTCAGTATCACAGACTTCTGTGGAAAGGAGCCTCATATTTCATAGTCATAATTCCCAATTGCTCTAGAATAAGAATCCAACTTTTTGATTTTTATGTAGATTTTTATGCAGATTAATTTGCTAAAGCACACTGCAAACAAATCATATTCTCTGATTTATCATCTCATTGGAAATTTTAAATAATGCAATCGTTGGATGATTTAGTACAACGGTAAGCTGCAATTTCCATTCTCAGAACACTTTTTCTCCCCCCCCACCCCCCACCCCCCGCCCCCCGTCTACAAAAACTAGAATTACATACCCCTCCATGGACCCGATGAGGCTATATGAGCCATTGATCCAAAGTGTACCACTTGCTGGGGGTGAGCGTGCGATCATCGAAATCAGTAATTATGTTTCACCGGGAGATCAGAGTCTGGATACACAGAGACAGAAATACAAACAGTTATGTGCATCTATGTGCACAAACACATTATTAGTAAGAATCTTCCATCGATGAAAGACCCTATTTCCAACCCTAATGTTTTGATTCTAACCCTGACTGTAACCTGTCTGTTTTACATCTAATTGTGACTGTAACCCTCTGACTCGCACTCTGAAATATAGCCTACATGTTAGCTCTTCCTTTTTGCTACTACAAAATCAAATGCACACACACTTATTGGATTCCTGAGGGCAGAGGCCTACTATGTTACAGGCAACATTATTAGCATGATCAACGTGGTAACACTTTACAATACTGTAACACAAAAACTGGGTAGTTACTGAGGAACGAGTCAGGAACGAACCATTAGTTCATGAATAGCTAATGATTAGTTCACGAATAGTTAATAGGTAGTTCCTTAATGGTAGTTACTTAAAGATCCTTAATGGTATTTACTTAAGAACTGACCATTAGTTAACATGTTAACGAACCAGTAAGTAATGATTACTTCCTTAAAAATATTTTTTTTTTCTTTTTTTTCTTTCGCTAGTTCATGAGTAAGGAAGTAATCATCACTTACTGGCTCGTTAACATGGTAACTAATGGTCAGTTCTTAAGTACGGTAACTACCATTAAGGATATTTAAGTAAATACCATTAAAGGAACACTCCGCCCATTTTCAACCAGCTTTGTATCATTAGAACATCATTAGTATATCAGAAAACTGTAAACGGTTTTGAAGTCTGTCATTTAATTTGACAGTTATTGAGTGTTAAAGTGTGGACCAGTGACATCACTGGTCCACACTAACTCAAATGAATAACTCATTAACTCAAATCAACTCTCAATAACTGTCAAACTAGATGAATGACATAATGTTTGACAGTTATTGAGAGTTGATTTGAGTTAATGAGTTATTAATTTGAGTTAGTGTGGACCAGTGATGTCACTGGTCCACACTTTAACACTCAATAACTGTCAAATTAAATGACAGACTTCAAAACCATTTACAGTTTTCCGATATACTACTGATGTTCTAATGATACAAAGCTGGTTGAAAATGGGCAGAGTGTTCCTTTAAGGATCTTTAAGGAACTACCATTAAGGGTCATTAAGGAAATACCCAGTAACTACTCATGAACTAGTGAAAGAAAAAAAAGAAGAAATATATATTTTTAAGGAAGTAATCATTACTTACTGGTTCGTTAACATGGTAACTAATGGCCAGTTCTTAAGTAACTACCATTAAGGAACTACCTATGAACTATTCATGAACTAATCATGAACTATTCATGAACTAATGGTTCGTTCCTGACTAGTTCCTCAATAACTACTTCCCAGTTTCTGTGTTACAGTATTGTCAAGTGTTACCATCAACGTTAATTGGTCAGGAGAGAATAATCCATGTATCTCTCTTAACGCGTTTCACCAACCAGCCACATTGAGACAGACACACTAGAGACAGTTTGGGAAACTTTCCCTCCTCCTCCGCTCAGCCTGCCCTAACAGTGGGAAGCGTGGAAGTTCTCTGCCCCAGTTCTCCATGTCCTTGAGAGTTGTGCCTTCGGGCCGGGGCTGGTGGGGTCCCGCGGTGCACAATGTGTGCTTCTCACTCAGGCTCCCGCCGTACTCCGCCGCCCCTGCGTGGCTCTGGAGACATGCCAAGCTCTGAGGGGTTGTCCGTGCGAGTGTGGGGGGAGCGAGAGCGTGCACGTTGTTACCAGATCTCCACACACACACACACACACACACGCACACACACACACACACACACACACACACACACACACACACACACACACACACACACACACACACACACACACACATGCGCACACACACCTCCCTGCCTTCCCCCATGACAGTCCACTGGATATAAATCACTTTTCTGGATTGGCTTGGACTACAATGGGGATGCTTTGGAGAAGATGATGTTATGAATAATCAGACTAATTGCAATAAACAGTGTGAAGTGATGCGCAAATGACGGAGGATCTTGTAGTTGTTTTTTCCCATATCAGGTTTTTTGCAGAGGTTAAAAACCATAGGGTATAGAGTCTGCATTGCTAACTTGGAGAAGAAGGGAACAAAAGCTTGTGTGTGGTGGGGTTGTATCCTATGAGTGAGGAGCATCATGTGGTCCTCCTTTTCCTATATAACATCTCACTTTCATTCAGTCATCACATGAACAAGAGGAGAGAGCACGGCAGTTGCAGAAGGAGGCCATACACAGTCGTAGCTTTTAACATGTTTGACAAATCTCTTTATATTTTATTCAGCACATATGCATTGTGGATTTTTTTGGTTAATTAATATGGATATTGGCCAAGAGCAAAGATAAAGATCCCTTCTCTAATATTTTGTCCTTGGATTTGTGCACTTAGGGAATTCACTCCCCCTTTCCTCTCTCTCTCTCTCTCTCTTTTCCCTGGCTACGGCGTGGGGAATTGGTGGGATGAAGAGGCTATTCCCTAAATAGCCCATGGCAAAAGAGCTATCCTGATTATCATGCTGCCTGCTCTCTCTGGCAGCAGTCCTCCAGGCCACCAGCGCTACTATCACTTACGTGCTGTTTGTATTTGTAGTTGATAGTGTGTGCCGTTATAATTGGAATGAGCTCAGGAAGCTCGTTTTGCTTTTGATCTGCTGCCAGCCACTCCGAGTGCGCTGGTGGGCCACAGCTCTCACCTCCACCGCTCCCACAGGAGACGTGGCAAACTGCAACGCTTATGTTCTCAAAAGCGCCTGACAGCATCTCATTCAAGGTCGAACAATACAACGGTTAAGAGTGTGGGGAGAGGGGAGAGAAAGTTGAGCAGATATTTGATGTAACACCGGGGATCGAGGTGGGAACTGGGGAAAATGGTATTTCAAGACTCGCGGAACGAACGAAGAGAGGCAAATATCAAAGGACCTGTATTGTGTTTTGGTGGTAGTTTCAATAACACACAAGGATATGTTGAATTGCAAACTCTCTGAGGACCGTCTACATGTTCACGAAAACAAGCAGGACCGATGACATACGGTACAGTGGGGGTCCTGTAACAACAAAAATACAATATACAACAATCCACCAAAACCTAATTATGTTCTATTCCGAGAGCTTCATCCACACTATAAACAGCACTATATACTATCACACGATCAACACCATAAACCATCCTCCTGTGATGCTGTGATTCAACAAGAAAGAGCCAAGTTAACTTCCCGGGCTATAGTGGACCTCATCAGTGACCTGTAAGCAGTGCAGAGAACCTCCCTAATGATGTATGCTTGTGGTACATTCTCCTTCGCTCTGTGAAATGTCTACAGTGCGGTTCTGCTGGCTCAGCACTTTCCTACAGAGGGCCAACTCCAGGGACTTATGTGAGTTTGATGCTCCCCGGCTGCCAAAATGCCAGCAGGTCAATGAAAAAAGATCTCCTAAACTCCCAAGCTCAATATTTAATCAGGGTCCGGGTTACATTCGCTGTTTGATTAGGGGAGAGAATTCCACCTCCCGGAGACTTTGATTGCTTTCGAAAATATTTGGGCCAAAAAACATAATTCTCCTCCTTTTTGAACTGTGCAGAATCTTAACAGAATTGCCTGTTTGTTTTTTGGGTAAATCAGCACCAATCTGTCAGCAGCACTGATAACTGATACTCTCCTTCTGTTATTACACATACTTATTAATGTTATTATCGGTGTCATTCTTACAATATATTGTTGTTGTTGTTGTTATTGTTATTATTGTTATTTATAGTAGGTTCATTAGCCTCCATATATTTTAAACATAAGTCCATCCTATCCCATTATAATCACCCAGGACGATAGGA
>NC_139639.1:5109893-5203847 GCF_964638095.1 Poromitra crassiceps
AATTTCACAAATCTGAAAATCGCCTAGAGAGTCTACCTGGGTGTATGGGTGTGTGTGTGTGTGTGTGTGTGTGTGTGTGTGTGTGTGTGTGTGTGTGTGTGTGTGTGTCTACCTGGGTGTATGGGTGGTGGAGATCCTCACTAATACAATGTCATGGCATCTGATGACTTTATCATGAGTCTTGTGATCATTACAGTGTCATTAGTTGGCAGACATGGTTGCACCTCGTTAATGCAACAAACAATCCCAGGAACAGCAGATAATGTGGTGCGGTGGTGTGGTGTCTAATGAGGGGACACATTTGCATACTGGCCTCCACCCCCACTTTGCATTCTGCTAAGCCCCATTCTCATTTATAAAAATAAATCACGTTAGAACATCAGCCGCTAATAAAGACGACTCCGGCCCCACATCCCACAACAACCCACGTCCCCGTGATCGCCAAGTCTCAGTGCAGCAAATACACCGAGCAGTCTCTCAGGATTAGAGCAAAACCTATTATAGAAACTCTCATATGGTTTATGGAACATTATTCATATTAACGCTGTGCTGGCTCCAGTAAATTACGCCGGGTTGTTTTGTGCGCGTGCTACAATCAGATAATCTATCAAGGCATCTCCTCTGAAGGTTTCCGGCGCACGTTGAAAGTCAACTTATCAAATAATGTGTAAGCACTTAGAGACGTCAGATTTAATTAGATATGGCATCAAGTGAAAGTAGAAGTAAAATAGAAGAGTGTTTTGATTTTTGAAGCAGTTTGTAATCTTGATTGCATAATATAATTGTACTGGATATACCACCTGAGGCGCGCTGGGGTTCACTGCCATTATCGAAAAACTTTGATAACGATAATAATAATAATGTATATGAAACGATTGCACTTTGATTATGAAACAAAAATATGATGAATGAATGTAGCAACACTTAAAAAAGTTTGGAAGTCTATTAGCTACAGTATGTCCACTTCACCATGATAGCATGTTGTGCTGGCTATATCATGCACTAGCTACGATCCAAACAAGAGAGCTGGCATGCTGCTACCTTGTAAGTGCGCTTTGTCTTGTGTGTCTGTGTGTGTCTGTCCAAGTGTGCACGGCGCATCTTGTGTGCCCCCAAGTCAGAAGCCCCCTAAATAAACAGTGTGCTTCCTGATGCCTAACGGTGTGCACGGCCCATGCACCGCTGATATCTATCCACCAAGGAGTACCAGTGGGGCCCCCACTCCGCTCACTTACTTACTCTTTGGCTCAGTCCATCCTTCCTTCATGCTCAAATTGACACTTGGTGCAGAGGCAGGCAGACAGGGGGCCTCTCCGCCCCTGCGCCTCCAGAGATGTGGCCCAGCTGTCAGCCGTCTAATCCAGTCCAACCTCCCCCTGAGCCAGGCAGGAGGCTCCAGGCTGCTCGGCCTCATCCTCCTCACAGCCCAGAGGCACAGCAAACAACTCGGGCCCTGTTCGACGCCGCACGCACGCACGCAGCGCCGCAGCGCGCCAGGAGGGGAGCACGATGCGATGCTAAGGCAAATCAGCCCGGACCACTCTTCATAAATCAAAACACAAGCATGTGACAGTGGATCCTAAAAGGCCGAGTGGTTCTGTATGAAAGGCGTGAAGTTGTTTTGTTGTGTGGTGTTGTTATGTTGACATGCATCTCTTAGGCAGTGTTGGGGGTAACTCATTACAAAAGTAACATATTACATGTAATATATTACTTTGAGCATTAACTCAGTAATATTATACCAGTGACTTTGTCAAGTAACTCAAGTTACAAATTGAGTTATTTTTTTTAAATCATAGCACATATTTAAATAATTTCCGAATCAAACTGTATTTTTATGCAAATAACCACTATAGATGACAATAACAAAGGAAAAGAATAACATTTAGAATTTTGGATTGTTTACACTGACTTCAAGGCGGGTTGAAATTATTTTTCGGGATGGTTCCGGGGCGGCGATCTCATTCTGCTACTGCTGTTATTACAGTGAAAGTAATGCAAAAGTAGTGTAATAAGTAACGAGTTACTCTACACAGACAGTGATATTGTAAAGTAACGTATTACTTTCAAATGAAAGTAACTAGTAATATGTAGTATATTACATTTTGAAAGTAACTTAGCCAACACTGTTTCTAAGTCAGTTGAGAGTAAACTAATGTGGGGCATTTTTGGGGGCATAGAATGATGTTTTAGACGGGCGGAGCCATTAATTGTTCTGGTTTCCAATCAGCTCTCACAGCCTGAACAAAGACGTCCCCTGGCCTCACCGTCTGCTTTGACATCAGAGGTGTCACTGTTGGCATTGTTACTATGGAAACAACTGTACAGAGGCGACGGCATGTTGGCAATACAATGAATGAATGAAGCACGAGTAGAAACCATCTCACACACTGTTGTTGCCTTTTTGAGGTACAGTCATTTGTCCTAACGTTGCATCCGTGTCTTCTTTTGAATGTATGTAATCAATATTAAAGTCAGACCCAAAAGACTCATTCTGAAAGATTGGAAGTCCCCCTCCCCGCCTTCTTTTCAATCGTGGCCGGCGGACATGGTTTCGGTTGCACGTATGGAAAGACTCAGGTTCTTGAGGACCAACTCGCTCGGGAAGTTCTCAACTATAATATAGTTATATGGGACCCGTTTCTGGCCTACTTGGACGAGGTTAGAAATGACAAGTAACTTGCCCAGTTGATTTCAGATGGACTCGTCGCACGAGATTTGATGTACGGGATCTTTTGTAAGCACATAGGCATCTTAGGTAGCTAGTAGCAACATGTCGCAATGTTGGTATGTTTTTTTTCTCTCTCTCTCTCTCTCTTTGTGTTTGAGTTTGTTTTGCTTCTTTATGTTTTTTGTGTTTTGTTTTTCATGTTCTAAAAGCTGAAAATTTGATTTTTTTATTTTATTTTTTTATATTAAAGTCAGACATAATACAACAGCATAATGGAAACTATAGCAATGTTTCGGCGCGGTTGTGTGTATGTTTTGTGGCACAGAATGCACGTGTGTGTGTTTTTCGAGGAGTATGTGTTTGCCTGTGTGCCTTTTTGTGTGCGCTCCCCGTGGCATTCCCAATATCAGTATTCCTGTAGATGTGTTTGATGCGTTTGAAGGCACGCAGCATACCTGGGAACATGACAGTAAACATGGCAGAGGCTCTCCCTCAGTGGAGCGCTGATGCACGTCACCCCCTCAGAAGTGTGTGACGGGTACAAACCAAGCCCACCGGGCCAACGCCGGCGTCTCCCGCGGGACCGCTCCCCTCTCTCACTACGCCGCGCTGCTGACTAGTTGTTGCACGATGCTCGATGCAAAGCCGCTCCCAATAATTCCGCCCCGGCTCGGCCTGGAAAAAAACAAAAGGGCAAAACCCCAAAATTGGAGACGAAGAAAGAAAGAAAAAGAAAGAAAAAATATGGACTTAGGCAAAAGTGACAAGTTACGGAACCCGCTTAACTGCTTATCTGACCCGCTAGCGGTAGGTGTCATGATATATCCTGTCCCAATGTTTTCTCTGCGTTTCATCCCTGGAAAATCACTAGTGTATGTTTCCTGCATGCGTCCCCGGGGAAATTAAGAGGCACACTATGTATCTCAGGAGGGTTCCACCAAGAATGAGAATAAAGCAGGCAGCATGAAAGAGGCATGTTGGTGTGAGGGAAGCGAGCGCTCCCTGGCAAAGGGATTGCCAACACATCAAAAATACGAACGGCTGTTGAACAAGACAGCAGAAAGTTGCACCATTTACACCTGCCAGAGAGAGAGAGAGAGCGCGCCCATCCTGACGCGGGACATTTCCATATAGCCACATCCACATGCACATGGCGGCATGTGAAGCGTGCGAGTCGGAGAAGAAGTGTCATGTCAGTCAGAGTGTGGTGTGAAGTGACATGTACTACATATTTACATCACACAGCAGGGCGCTTTGAGGCTTGTTTGTGGGGCTAGTAAGAGAAGTCATTTGTATACAGCAAAGGCTTTGCCAATGTCACACATAGGTGAACCTTTGAAGGGAGGCATCCTCTGATCCGGGACAGTTTTGTCAACATTTGTGCACATTGACAATTTTTGTCTAGCTAACAAAATACTCAATATGAGATGAGACGCCATCACGTTTTTTCCCCCCAGTGAATTTGACAGTGAATGATAATTCTGTGAATTATAATGGACACCGACAGTTACTAGTTGATTTTATGTCTATGTTAGTTGTAAATGGTTCGAAATATTTTCAATCGATGATGCCATGAATCGCAGGGATGTCATTCTCTGAGCTATAGGGAGCTATGGGAGAGAATTGTTTTTGTTTATAGTACTGTGTTGCCCGTGTTGGGCAAGTTACTTTCAAAATGTAATATACTACATATTACTAGTTACTTTCATTTGAAAGTAATAAGTTATTTTACAATATTACTGTCTGTGTAGAGTAACTCGTTACTTATTACACTACTTTTGCATTACTTTCACCAAAACAACAGCAGCAGCAGAAAGACATCGCCGCCCCGGAAGCATCCCGAAAAATAATTTCAACCGTTAATAATTTGTTTGTGAAATGCATAATGTGAGTTAGATGGATTTAAAAAAAATGTCAAGATTAACTGGATTATCAGTTTTTAGAGTATGTCTAACCCGAAAGATAAAAGAAAAACAAAAGAAAAAAAGAAAGAAAAAGAAAGAAAGAAAGAAAGAAAGAAAGGAAAGAAAGAAAGAAAGAAAGAAAGAAAGAAAGAAAGAAAGAAAGAAAGAAAGAAAGAAAGAAAGAAAGGAAAGAAGAGGCAGTTCATTGGGGTCGGGATGACAGTAAAGAACAGATGAGATGGGGCTGCTGAGGAGGTTTTTTGTAGGTGGGATGTCGTAGGGGGGGAGGGGGGGCGTGAGGAGGGGGCGGGGGGCGTGGAGGGGGGGGGGAAACTAGGCCAGTGTCCAGACTCAGAGCACCAAAGGCCCTGAGTCCCTGGACGCCCCGTGTCAGCCCTCTGACAGGAGAGATGGGACTTGAACACACAGAGTTTTTTCACCAGCAGACGTTCGGCGTCTCCTCTGAAGAATAACCCCTCCTCCTCCTCCTCCTCCTCCTCCTCCTCAGCACAGCAGCACACTCTCCAGTCAGAGTTTGAGGAGAGAGATGCACTCGTTACAATAAGCAGGTCACATGACTTGGGACCTGTGGCTTTGAGCAGCGCCTCCTCCTCCACACTCTCTGTAGGATTGGGATATTTCCCTGCAAGTGCTGCTGTGCACTTCTCTGAGTTGATGTGTGCAGTAAATAGAATTGTTGAGACAAGTTTGCATGCTCACAATGGTGAGGAGGCGCATGACCATACAACTTGTTTTATATTAAAGGGACAGCTCACCCTAAAATCCAAAATACATATTTTTACCCTCACCTGTAGTGCTATTTATCCATCTATATCATTTTGGGATAGTTGCCTGAGTTTTGGAGATATCGGCTGCAGAGATGTCTGCCTTCTCTTGAATACAATGGAACTGGATGGCACTCGGCTTGTGGTGCTCGAAACACATTTTTTTTTTTTTTAACTCAACAGCAATGTCTCTTGCAGAAATCATGACCCGGTTACTCAAGATAATGCACAGACTTTGTTGTGAGCAGTTTCATGTAGGAACTATTTTCTTTTGTAGTCTCATGTAGGAACTAGCTAGCAGCTAGCGGGTGTAGTTCGGTCAAAAGAAAAAAGTTCCTCCATGAAACTGCTCATAATGTCATGTCTGTGGATTATCTTGAGTAACGGGGTCATGATTTCTGGACATTGCTGTTGAGTTTATCAAATGTATTTCTTTGGCACTTTGAACACCACAAGCCGAGTGCCATCCAGTTCCATTGTTTTGGAGAGAAGGCAGAAACTCTGCGGCCGATATCGCCAAAACTCAGGCAAATAACACAAAACGATATAGATGGATAAATAGCACTACAGGTGAGAGGGAATATATGTATTTTGGATTTTAGGGTGAGCTGTTCCTTTAAGCAAAAACAATCGTATTGGGCATAAATGACTCCCTGAGAATACTTGTATTTGAATGCTTCTATCCTTTGAGTTGTGTTCCATGATCTATTCCAGTGGTTCTCAACTTGGGGTCCCGGGGTACCATGAAGGTCCCCAGCAAATTGTTGAATTATTAAACATCACCATTATTTCATTTGACAAGAAGTTGACACAATGGACCCTTTTCACAGCAGCCATTTTGTGTCTAAAAGGCAGGGTAAACACAGGTGCAACCAAAACATTAACGAGGGCCCCAGCACTGGAAACACCTAAATGGATCGGAAGTTGGAAAACCCTCATTAACGCAGTGAAAAAGGTCAATTAGAGTTTGTATAAGAAAGACTGTTTTGATCATAGCTCCACTGTCATCTCTCTACCTATGATAGCGATGGAAGAATTCTGGACAAAATCATATAATAAACATATTGTCAGATTTGGGTGCGAGAGACAATATTGGTGATGAGATGTGGAGGTAATGTGCACTAAATTTGGGGTGGTTAATATGAAAAGGGTTTGGAGAATGACTGATCTAGTGTGCTCACTCACTCCCCCACCCCCACTGAGCGGACTTATAGTCAGCCTTAATCAGCCGGTCTGTTACCTTGGCAATTAAACCTGGTTAGAGATATAAAACCTTGAAAACTCAAATGGAGAGCGAGTCCCTGGCGAGTCAAGCCACAGAGCAAATCCTTCAAGCAAACAGCTTCCAGTGGGAACACTTCTTCTTCTTCTGCGTAATTATCTCTGCTTGTTTGGGAGGGAAAGGAAGGAGAAACTGCTTCCCTCCCTCTTGTTTGTCTTAAAAGCTTGTGAGTGTTTATTGGAATTAATCTAAGTGGCAATCAGTGTGCTACGTTTGATTGTCACCACGCGCTGACCTACGATGGTGACTATACAGAGAAATCTCCAAAAACCAATTTGGAGAGGAATTTAACTAAGAGGAGTAATTGTACCATGGAAAGTGAAAAGCCCGAAGATTAAAGTACAAAATACAAAGATGAAAACATATGGTTTTAAAAGAGAGAGAAATTCAGACCTATTACAGTAATATTAATCACATTTAGTGTTCTTAATTTACTTTAATGAATTAATCTTTAAAATATCCCTGCTGCAAACGTCTGATCCATTTATCATTTATTCCCAATTGATGCAAAAAAAAAAACCTATTTCGATGCATGGCTCTGCTAAACTAGGCCATCGTTTCTCCCAAATGAATGTTCTTTTTGAAAATAACGTTACATATTTGAGCAATACGGAGTGATAATTTATCATTATTTAATGATCTCCCACAGACAGTACATCACACATGGCGTAGTCAGCGACAACAGCTGTGCAGGATCTTCTTGACGGGGGGTAATCCTCCAAGACGCAACTTCCCTCAGCGTTCAGTTCCACCTAACCCCCGTGACCCCCTCCCGCGGTGTCCGGCATACTTTATTTTCCTCAAAATGACCATTTGGGTTCCTCTCGTGTGTCTCCCTTCTTCTCTCTCTCTCTCTTTGTCTGTTTCTCCTTCCCTCTGCTGACATTCTCCTCTAAATGGGTCTGGCATGCATCCCACAGCCTGACGAAGGTGTGGGGTGTGTGGGCGGGTGTTTGGGGAGGTCCCGGGCCTTCTCTGGGACACACTAATCAGTTCCAAAGCGAGGGCCCAGGCAGGGAGAGGCGCTGGACAGGTGAATGGAACCACTCGCTGGTGGTACCCCCTGGCTGCTCCTTAGTGCGGGGGTCAAATCAGCCTCATCCTCTAAGCCCCCAGTCACTCCATCCTGTGTGTCCCTGATCGCCCTGGCTTCCCATCCTCGCTCCCCGCGCGCTCCCCTCCTGGGGGCCCCTCGAGGGGGTCCTGACGCTGAGCAGCTGCTCTGCCCAGGGAGCCTCCTGAACGCGCCTCCTGCCAGAGCCCCGTGTGTGTTAACCTTCTCCTTTAATTAACACCGTCCCAACTCCCAACTTCCCGCCGCCGCGGTCCGGAGAGAGGTTCTCGGGTCTTATGCAACTGTCAGGAAAGTGGGGGAGTCATGGGGGAGCACCGAAGGTAGGGGTGGGCGGGGGGAGAGTGGTGGTGGAGGTGAGAGGGGTGAGGAGGAGGAGGAGGAGGAGGAGGTGGGATGAATAATGCCTGCATGGCCTGGGAGTGAGGGTTCTCCTAAAGCCTTTGGAGCCTTCTTCCTCCACATGCCTTCACAGCACACCAGTCACTTTTCCACAGCTGCCTCTTTTCCTGGGACCATCCAGGAGTAATTTGGACGATGCTGACGAGAAGATGGCTGTTCTTAATTTGCACCACAGCTCATTACTTTGTGCGAGAGTCAAAAAGCTCTCCTCTGTGCTTTAGTCATTGGCAACACATTTGTACACATTCGTAAAAAAAGAAAAATGAAAGAAAAAAAACTCACGTGAGCTCTATTCAGCTATTTAAATTCTACAAGTTAAAGGAACCGTTCACCCTCGGCTTCGAATGTATTTCTCCGATCTAATATGATCATATTACTTTGGCATCTGCATCGTCGAGGGGTAACATTAATTTCCCACACTAAAACACCGGCAAACTTAAATCGTAACATTTGGTTTGGGCTGGAGTTAGCATTGATGGGACCATAACTTCAGAGGGACAGGCTCACCTTTAAACACTGTGGCAGCCGGTATCTCCCTCTCTGTCAAGCCTCATGCCAGGCCAGGCCAGGCAAAGCGCTTCTCCAAGCGTGAATCTCATCCTCTGCGGGTTTAAAACAAAGAGTCAAAGAGTCATTAGTTAGAAAAACTGATCGTCACACTACTCACTCCCATGCCGATGGAAGTTTTTTAGTCCACAAAAAAAAATATATATATATTAAATAAATAAATACATAAAAGGCTCCATACTGCTCGCCTGGCATAATCCAAGTCTCCAGAAGTCCCGAGATGCCAAGTTGACTTAAAAAGATGTAATTTACAACAGCAGACACCAGCTGATCAAATTTAAAGTTGCTCATCATCTTCATTATTCCAAGTCCAGGTTGCACAGGATCTTCCCCTCTGTCTCTGTCAGGTGTCAGAGGGCACACTGTCCCATGCTTTCTGGTTTTGCCCTTCACTATCTGGATTCTAGGCCAAAATATTTGACTGGTACTCTAAGGCCTATCAAATAACCCTTCAGCCAGAGGCGGAACCTGCCATTTTCGGCTGCTCGGAATCCTCTCTGCTCCTCCCTACGGGCTACGGCTGTGCAACAGTCTCTGACACAGGGGACGACTGTCGCCAAGAGACTCATTCTGAAGGAATGGAAGCCCCCCTCTCTACCTTCTTTTCAGCTGTGGCTGACGGACATGGTCTCGGAGAGACAGGTTCCCGACGACCAACTCACTTAAGAAATTTTCTTAATATATAATATCTGGGACCTGTTTCTGGCCTACTTTGATGAGGTTAAAAGCGACAATAACTCGCCCAGCTGATTTCTCATGGACCCCTTGTGTGGGATTCCATGCACAACATCTCCCACAAGCACATCACCACCTTATGTGGCTGGTAGCACCACATTGTGGTGTTTGAATGTTGATGATATATGTTGTATGCTTTTCCATTCCCTCCCCACCCCATCACTCTCTCACATTCCCCCTGCTCTTCCCCCTTCTCCTGCTCTCTCCTCTGCTCTCTCTTCATTTCTATATTTTCTATATTATCAATTGTTCAAATGTTATCTTTATTCTGTATATTCTTGTTACTGTTGTGTTAGCTAGAATCAGCTAGACATGCTTGTGAATTAGGGCTATATAAATAAACTTGACTTGACTTGACTTCTTTCTTTTCTTTTCCTGTGTCTGAGTTTGTTTTTGTTGTTCATGTTCTGAAACTTTACACCCTGTTTTTTTTAGCTGAAATCTTAACTGTAGCCGTGAGCTGAAAGTCGTGTTTTCACTTATGAATTCTTCAAGTTCAGTCTTTTCTTGTTCTTATTATTATTTATTTTATTCTGAAGTTCATAAGCGGAAGTTGCATATAGCTTTTATTTGTCCAACCGGAAGTGCCATATCATATTCCGTCCAGATTGACAGCTGTCATGTTCACGTGTCTGTCGGCTGTCCTGTCAGCTGTCATTCAGCCAGTCACTGATGATGTAAGTTTAGCCTACATTTAGCACAGTATTTATCTATTTGTGGTTTATTTTATGACATTGCCCCAGTTGGGTGTAGCCTATTTATTGCATTTATAGTGAATGCATTGTTTGCAAGACTAGGCTACATGCCGAGGCTAACGGTGTTTCTTACCTGTTTTCCGCAAATTTGAAGATATTCACATGGTCTTATGGAGGTTAGTAGTTAATATGGGGTGTTAAAATGATACGTCGCTGTGAAACACCCGTTTAAACGACAGTCTGTGCCGAATTTACAACATTATGCACACTCTCCTTCGCTGCGTTTGTGCCTTCATGTCAGAGTCACTCAGTGCCCTATAGGTAGCAGTGCTGCCACCTCTGGTCGGATGCTGCATTACACCGAAGCGAAGATTTTTAATACTTGCAAGTTGCCTGTTCATATTTTAATGTAAATTGTGCAACGCTACCTAAAATCCTGTCGATTTCTGCCATTGTGTGTGTGTGATGCAAAACATGAGGTAGGCTACAGCTGTTAGTTAATTTGACTTAAGTGTGTTATCGCAATGATAGTGGTTGCTGCAACAGTTCATTTTTAGTCTAATTTTACAGTCCTTAAATACTTTAGTTAATGTTTGCTATCAGTAATAACTGATGACTGACTCAGTGTGTTCTCTGACCATAGCCCTGTAGTGGTCACTGGTCAATTGTCCGCCATCACCAGTTTAGGAGTCTAATTACCAACAACTTTCACTTTCACTTTCAGCTCACGGCTACAGTGAAGATTTCAGCTAAAAACAGTGTAAATTAGGTCTTTTCAAGTCACCTTGGCATCTCGGGGCTTCTGAAGACTTGGATTATGCCAGACGAGCAGTGTGGAGGCATTCTATGTTTTTACATTTTGCTGTGAAACTCCAGGACTCGGCAGGGGGGTGAGTACTAGATCATGTCTGAATTTTCATTTTTTTTGTGAACTGTTCCTTTAAGATAGGGATGCTATACAATTTATTTCTCCAGCTCACGATTGGTTGATTTATTTTATTCAATTTCTATGGCGTTTTATCTTCAGTGTAACCAGCAGTACACGGCTTTGTAGCCACGTTCTTGGGCCAAATGGAGGGAAGTGTGACACACATGTAATTCTGAACTACTAACAGAATAATTCAATGAAGTGTGGTAGAACCTGAACCCGGTTGTGTCGGACAGCGGTACTCCAAGGTGAGCCAGGCGGATCGTGTAGATTGTAGAAAGTGCCCCAGTATGATGAGGGTCTCTGAACCATACTGCAGCTTAGTTAACTGTTACAGTGCAGAGAGAAAGATGAGTAGGCCAGATCTCCACTTGAAGAGAAGGTCTCCTAATGAGAGGGTGGAGTGTAATATAATGACCGAGGGGGAAAATCTCATTTCTGGAAAAAAAAAATAGAAGAAGAAGATCTTGGAAGGTTGTTTTCTTTCTCTTTCATCTTGTGTGGCGGTGCCAAGTGGAAAATGTCCATCCTTCACTGGGAGATTTTTATGTCCGTCTTGGCTCATGGCAGTGCCTCGAGGGGATCCTCTTTCTTGGCATGTTCATAGTGGTCACCATTTACTGGAGATGGGCGGTGGAGGTCAAAGCCATTGTGAAGGACATAAAGCCCCCAGAATGATTCTTGATCGCGCCATGAAACCATCCCATTGTGGTCGAGTGGTCCGCTTCACGCCAAGAACACATCTTTATAAAGACGATCATCACGGACATCGATTTAAGGTTGGTCTCAGGAAATTAATCTGCAGTCCATGGGTTTATATTGTGGGGGAATATAAAAAAGCAGCTGTAGCCAACTAAGGGATGAAAAAACGATAACCCGGTTTAATGATAAACTGTGATCAAATTCCTTACGGTTAGTATTGATGCAGTTTAAAAATGTAATTATTAAAACCGTCCTACCGTGATTACCGTGTAACTTTACTTTATTACTGTGTCACTTTGAAAAACACAGTAAATACTCTTCAAAGTAAAAGTCCTTTAAAGTGACATATAATGGGGATAATGTCCATGCAAAATGCCTATAGTCTCGCAGTAGCCAGCCGTATAAATATCTACGTCTCTTATAAAGTGGTTAAGACCGCCCCCTAAGACCAAAACAAGATGCGTTGACCAACCCTTACTTGCGTGACACAACTTGTGGGCGGTACATTTTGAACGATGCACCAATGCACACAGAGAGCCGGACTTCTGCCATGACACTATTGGAGCCAGAGCGTTTCCTCTGGCAAAACCCGGAAATGTTGGCTTGTGATCCAGACCCTCCGTCGCTGGAACCGTGCTGACGTAAGACGTTGGGTCTGACCACGCGAGACTAATTTAAGCCTAAACCCAAACCATAACCCATAACCTTAACCAAGTTGTTTTAGATGCCTAAACGCAACCATAACACACGTTAACGTTTTTTTTTTTACATCGTGTTCATTTCACATTTAAAAAATGTGTGGGGGAGGCACGATTTTACTTAGGTCGTGTTCATTTGACGTTTTCAAATTCATGGTGGAGACACGTTTTTAGGTCGTGTTCATTTTATCAAAAACAAACTAAAAACATGTCCACAAATGTATCGATTCGATTTTCGCGGCTGCCAACACAAACTGCTGTGAGACCATGAGCTAGCTAGTAGCTGGTGAGCACGTGCAGAAGTTTTTGTCCGGCTAATCCCAAGTTACAGATTAGCTCTCTGATGTTTGGAAATACCTTTGAACCTCGGACTCCTGAGGCTCGGGCGGGCGATCGTACCGCCCGATAACTCCATAACTCGTGATGTTGCGAGCGAGTGCTACCGACGTTAGCGTTAACGTCTTGTAGCCTGGGCCTACATGATGGAGTAAGTAAGGGGAAAGCTGCCAGGACCTTCTCCTCGTGAAGACCCAGAGCAAGGGCACTGTCTCCCCAGCCCCATAGATCAGCCAGCCCTGAATGTCAGAGCGCACAGCAGCCGCCGCGGTGCCAGGAGTCCCCCTCTCGCTGCCTCTCTGGCCCGTGAGCTGCTGTCTGGTGACACCGCGGCGCTAATGACCCGGTTTGGGAGTTGCTCCGTGGGGCTCCTTGGCTTGGGAAGATGGAAGTTGTGGATATCCAGCTGGAAGGTCACTGTTGACGGAGACCACTCGCTTCATGTTCCCTCCACTTTGTGACATCCTTCAGCTTATACGAGCCATGTTCGCAATGGTTCACTCACTCACTCACTCACTCACTCACTCACTCACTCACTCACTCACTCATCCCTGTTTAGTGTTGATCATATAGTGAACTATATGGGGAACGATCAAACTAGTTTCTGACACTACCTCTCTCTTCTTCTCCTTCGGTAAACATGACAGCATTGCATTGTGGGATATGGGAGAGAATGTAGGGTACATCCTCTGTTCACTAGGCTCTTGCTCTGCATTGTGGGTATTCTACAGTGGACTATATAGACCTTATTCGCTAACCCTGGACGGCACCATATTGTTGACATACCGTCCTGCGCGCACACAGCGCTGCAGCTGACAACTAGTAACAGCCTTATTGTCGTTTCTGTTCCATTACAAAATAGCGATGGTAATGACAGCAATAAAAAACCCCACAGTTGTTGTTTGTATGCTGCCGTTTATGCCTGTAATAAATAAACAAAAGAACGAGGTGAACAGACTTTGCTGTGAGGAGCTGTCAGAAAGTTTCACCTGAATCAACTAACTATCCACACACCTCTCCTGTGCTGCTGACGTATCCTCCGTCTCGCTCCCTTCACGTCTGAGGATGGTAGAGATAGAAACAAACCACGGGGACTTTATTGCTGTCATTACTACAGCCATGCCTAACGCAGGTCACCATCCGAACACAATTGGAACGATACAGGTAACGCTAACAGCTGCTAGCTTCCTATAAACGCTGCTCTCACATAGGCTGTCACTTCACAGCTGCAGCGCTATGTCGATAATATGGCGGCGGTGGGCGTGCCAGTACGTGAGTGACGTCAATCGAAGTTCTATAGTGAATCAAATGAACAGTTGAGAATTCGGACACTAGTACAAAATGGCCAACAACACACTATAATTATAGTCCAGTATTTGTGTAATAGGGCCTGGTTTGGAACAGGCCTAAGGATGTTGAGACAAGGAGTCTGGAAGAAGTGGCCCTTCCTCGTCTGAGCACGTTATTGGCAAATCGTTGTTGCTGATAGGGAGGTTAAATATGTTCTCTCATCCTTTTTGCCATTGATAATAGCCTAAGCGTTCAATATTAGTTGGTATTCTCATCTCTTCTCTCTCTCTCTCTTTTTTTTTGAGTATGGTCCAATGTTAATGTGAACTGCATGCATATGATTATTTTTCGCTCCAGCGTTTAATTGCTCGACAATTTTGGATAACAGTGAAGTTGGAAAGCGGCACACTCACGCCTGGCTTGCCAAAATCTGAAAAATCACGCTTTTGTGATTGTGATGCTCGCCTCCATGTTGTTTTTGTTCTTTTATAATCAGTTTACTGCGAGAGGACGCCTCACTGCTCAGAGAGGCCAATGTTTTCAGTCACTCCACCATCTAGGATTTTCTATTTTTTTCCTATTGTGTTTTTTGCTCTCAGCCTCAGGAGTTCGGCTTGTCGGAGCAGAGTGTTACGTCCCGGGGGAGTGCTCCTCTGGTGATGGGGGGCACTGGCTCGACCTCTCTCTCCTCCTCCTGCCTGGTGTGGGTGGCATCCAGCTAGGGAGAGACGCACAGTCGGAGTGAAGCTGGTGCTGCTGATGCTTCTTGGTGGAGCTGCTCTCTCCGGGCCCAGCCTCATTCTCAGGGTCATGCATTCCAGCAATCTCTGTAATTATAAGCAAGGAAGGAAGAAAGTTGAATCTTCTTCTTCTGCCTTTCTCAAAATGAACGTGCCCCCCCCCCCCCCCCCCCCCTCCTCAGGGGACCCATCCCCACATCTCTGAGTTTCTAGTAGCTGGACGGGTTTTAATGAGCCAAGTCAAGTGTGTGTGTGTGTGTGTGTGTGTGTGTGTGCGCGCGTGTGTGTGTGTGTGTGTACGTGTGTGTTTGCTGTGCGTTCGTGTCTTGTGTATCTGCCCTTGTCTAACGAGTGTAATTGACCGACTGTGCTTTTAAGCCTCCGTTTTTCACCATTTGCGAGAGCGTTCTACTAAATAGCCTTCAGTGATTATTATTTCTACAGGAGGCTTCTTCTCTGGGATTAAAAGTTTGCCAAGTTTTTAAAAAGAGCTTTAAAGTAAAACCGTACTTGTTTTTCGGGACAATGTGCCGGTTGGAGCCTCTCACGGACAGAGGGCGAGGGGCCGGCAGGTCAGGGAGAAAGGCGGCAGGATTCCACCCCCGAGGGCCGCAGCCTGCCCTGGGGAACATCTCGCCCCGCTGAGAGACAGAGTGAAATCTCAGATGGTCTGGCACGCACGCTCGCCGTGGCGTCTCTGTGTCTGACTCCGAGCGATGGGTGGTGGGAAAACCAGCACAGAACTGCTCAGTTTTTAGCTACAAATACACACTGTCTGCGATAAGAAGCTTATAGGTGATGTGAAAAAAGGCTGTGTCTTTCTGTGATCAAGACCAGCGTCTCAGAGTCTGATAGTCTGCATGCAGGCAGCATCTTTCAAGGACGACGCAATCGTATGGAAGATTGTTTCGTTTCTTTAAATGAATATGAAGATGTAGGGAAGACCGGAGAGATCTGTCACATTTCAAAACCAGTCGCCAGAATCAAATGTTGTCATTTTAAGTTTTACATTTTAGAATATCAACGTACATTTGAAACAAAATGGCAGTTAATTTCAAAACCTTGCTGCCTTTCCAACATTAAGTAAGGGATAATCAACGACTAGGTGTGCATTATACGATTTTAATGCACAACGTGGAGGCGAAGAACCACCCGACGCCGCAGGTGGTTGCCTCGGCGAAGTGCATTCCTGCTTCTACCATGGTCATTTGACAACAATATAAAATAAAAAGCTTTCGCAAATTTTTAGCAAATTTAGCAATCAAACGTTTTTCACAAGCCATAACTCTGTTTAGCTACGAACACTTGGGAAACTGACTAATACCTGGAACAAGCGTTAGCATCTTGTCAGCTTCTCATGCAATGGAAACATGGTTTGCTGTTCCAGTAAATAGGATGAACCTTGGATATGAGCTGGTATGGTGCATGTAGGGAAGCTAGTCCACTCAGCTCCTAGAAGCTGAGATAGCCAGTTGAATAACGTGACTGTGCTGCTTGATTAAACAGCTGTGCAGGTTGGGTAGCGGATGAATTTACAACATGTGATTAGACTTGAGCCGGACTGCGTGTGCTTTAAGTAAGGGATAATGGATAGTGAGCCGGTGATTACTGGCGAAATAATGACCGACAGGTGATATTGAGCCCGACGCGCAGCGGAGGGCTTAATCATTCACCTGAAGGTCATTATTTCCAGTAATCACCGGCTCACTATCCATTATCCCGCTTAGAACACGGCCTACAACTAAATCATTCAATAATCTGACAAAAATAATTATTCAAATAGATTTTTTAATAGCGTTTTCAGCGACAAAGTGGTTTCATTCATAATTGGCACACAAGACACCACAGCTGCAACTGGTTGGCCTAATTAGTAGTGTCTTGCTGACAAAAGGCTCTTATCAACTGATTAATCCAGGTGTGGCAGAGCAGCGGTCGGTTGTCGAGAAATAATGACCGGTGAATCTTGTTGATTGACCAATCAGAATCGAGTATTCAAGAGAGCCGTGTTCTAGGGATAATGTATACTGAGCCGGTGATTACTGTGGAAATAATGACCGACAGGTGAATGATTTAGCCCGACGCGCAGCGGAGGGCTTAATATTCACCTGAAGGTCATTATTTCCAGTAATCACCGGCTCAGTATACATTATCCCGCTTAGAACACGGCCTACAACTAAATCATTCAATAATCTGACAAAAATAATTATTCAAATAGATTTTTTAATAGCGTTTTCAACACAAAGCGGTTTCATTCGTAATTGGCACACAAGACACCACAGCTGCAACTGGTTGGCCTAATTAGTAGCGTCTGCGGACAAAATGCTCTTACCAACTGATTAATCCAGGTGTGGCAGAGCAGCGGTCGGTTGTCGAGAAATAATGACCGGTGAATATTGTTGATTGACCAATCAGAATCGAGTATTCGAGAGAGCCGTGTTCTAAGCGGTTTTAATGCACACCTGCCGGCCAATCAGAAACGAGTATTCACCCAGACCATGGTATAAATGCAAATAAAAACAACGTTGGTTATGTTTAGGGAAGTAATGTAAAACAACTTGGTTATGTTTTGGGAAGTAAAACAGCTTGGTTTAGGCAAGTACAACGTGGTTAAGGTTATAGGGTAATGGTTTGGGTTAGGCTTGAATAACGAAAATGTAAAATGTGACTCACTCACGGTTTAAATGTCGACTGACTGGGAATGGAACACGGCTCTCCCTGTTGCAACGGCAACGTGTTCGCGCCCTCCAACCACCCCACAACGCCCTGACTCACCACCCACTCTTTGAATAGCAGACTCTGTGACATAACGCTAATATTCACCTATCTACAAACATGATATGCAAAAAAAATTAGGTTGAGAAATATTCATATTCTTCATATCTGTGGATTGCAGAAACATGCAATGACGACATTTTATTCTGGCAACCAGGCTGCAAATTTTGACACAAAGTGCCGAGTGGCCCCGTAGTGCTGAGAGCCCCCCTGGTGGCGAGTGGCCCCCTGGTGGCGAGTGGCCCCCTGGTGCCGAGAGCCCCCCTGGTGGCGAGTGGCCCCCTGGTGGCGAGTGGCCCCCTGGTGGCGAGTGGCCCCCCTGGTGGCGAGTGGCCCCCTGGTGGCGAGTGGCCTCCTGGTGGCGAGTGGCCCCCTGGTGTTGGCCATTTTCTAATTCACAATGAAAACTAACATTAAATAAAGTTTGACTGAGCTGCTGAATTGTCAAATATCACCACCAGGCACTTGTACTAACTTAACCTATCTAACTAACTATATGCTAAAATCTTAAACGTAAAAATTGTGTCAGACTAAACTCCAGCTGGCACCCCAAAAACCTACAATGTGACACAGAAACATTTATATTGTTATTGTTTGTTTATTAGCTGGCCCCTGGCCTCCGGTCATTTGACAAAAGTGCCCCCCGGCCACAGCAAGTTGAGTATCCCTGCTCGAGTATAAAATCACACAGAATTCATGAATTGATGTCAAATAGAAGTGCCATTGTTACAACCTGCCCCACTATGGGTGAGTTGTAGCACGGGGTAAGTTGTACCAACAACAACAGTAAAGAAAGACAGATTAAGCCCACATCAGGCAATTTGCATTAGAACAGCTACAGTATAGTATGTGTGAATTTAAATAACAACATGGCTGTCAGTCACTGTGAGTGTGTGTGTGTGTTTGTGTGTCTTTGGCTACAGAGATCCTTTTGAAGTGAACCATTTTAATAACTCTTAATTGCACATGCACGTATGAGTTGTCTTTTTAACAAGAAATAACTGACATCTCCGTTAATTAAGCTTAAATATAAGTCAATTAAAACTTAATTGACTTGAAGTGTGGTGTTCCATCACATGACTGTTTAATGAGTCACAGCAACACTTTTTTTCCAACAGTGTTACAACTATCCCCACCCCATTATAATGTATTATAGCTGTTGTAGAGTGGTGCTTTGAGATGACCAAGGATGGAATGCGTTACATTTTACTTGAAAGACGACTCTTCAATCTATTAACGTGCTCTGTCATTTTAACTTCAACGATATCAATATTAATCAAAATATGAACTTGCTTCAAAAAATTACTTTCTTATACCACAAAAATCCCCCCCCCCCCCCTCTCCAAAGCCATGTAAGAGGAGGGGAGTGGGCGTGTACTCTAGTGATCATATGACTCTAGTCTATAGTTTATCCCTGATTAGTGGGAATGATGCTGTTACAACTAACCCAATGCTACAACCATCCCTGCTCTCCCCTACCATACATTTAGGCCTATCAAATGAATTAAGGGCCTAATTTTGCCACACATATTATGTACATACACACACATATATTACACAATACACACACACACACAATGGTAATGTCCAACCGAGAATCATCTATCCATTTTTTTACATGAACACACATGTTTTTATTTACATTTGAGACATTTTCGACCCCCCCCCCCCCCCACACACACACACACACACACACACACACACACACACACACACACACACACACACACACACACACACACACACACACACACACACACACACTTAAAACAACATACAAGCACTTTTGTTGATCTGCATTGTGCCTATTTGTTCCAGAAATTTGGATGTTTGATTTTCCTATTCCATATTTATAAGTCTATATCCCTGAGGGAGGAGCCATGTCAAGCATCATGAGCAACATTCATCACATGAGGTTTCATCCTCTTGGAGAGAGAGAGAGAGAGAGAGGGAAAGAGAGATAGAGAGAGAGAGAGAGAAAGAGAGAGAGAGAGAGAGAGAGAGAGAGAGGAAACAGCAACTTGTGAGCGATACTGTAACTTGTTACTTTGTCACTAATGAAAGTAGCGACGAGCCCTGGAGGACCAGGAGGAGCACGGTTTGTTTGTGTTTGGTACGAGAGGGGAGGCAAGGTGGTACAACTTTGGGAGAGCTGCCTGACAGAGCATCGAGACAGGAGAGGGGGGGGGGGGGGGGGTGCTGAGCTGGAGAGACAGAGAGGGGGGGAACTTTAGAGGAGCATTGTTAAGATTGAAGTTTAATGCAACTGAGACCTCCTGGCAGATTCCAAGCCTACAAATAGATCTTTCATATGTGTGTGTGTTTACCAACTTTACTGTACTCGCTTCTCCCAGAGAATTCACCAAAGCACATCATCTCAATCGGTGTCAATCTTTTTGTTTTATTGATCTTTGGCAGACGTATTATGGCAGCGTGTGGGTGGGTGGGTGGGTGGGTGGTTGGGGGAAATGATGTGAAAAGCAAGAGGTAGGGTTAAGATGACAATATACAAAATGGGCTAAGACATGAAAGTCTCAACAACATAATATAGGTCATATAAGGCTCCACTTGTGATGTTAAAGTCTCACATAATTAGCCTACAATTGACAGAGATTTTGGAGGAAAAAATCTAAATAAGGGGCTGATCATGAGTGTCAGCCATCAGCTATCTGTTTTTGTTTGTAGAGAATATTTGATTACAGTACATATTGCATTGTTTATCCCAGATGTCCTTATCAGTGTATGAACTCAGTATGAACTTCAAGGTAAAAGTTGGGAGTATATAGCCTATACGAGCAGCATTATATATAATCCATACTTAAATATGGGTTAATGATTCATCTGGTTAATTCTTGAATATTTTAAGTTTGACTTAAGGTTTCTCCATTCTACACCAGTGCATCTTTGAGAGTTGGCCTATCTGTTACTCTCTTTCTGCAGGTGTCTATAGCAAAAACCCTGCTTTTTCCCCCTTGCGTTGAATCTGTGAATCAATCAGAATAGGAATGCATTCAAAGTGGGGAAAAGCAGTTTGGGTGGCTGTGATTTTTAGATGAGGCCCCTGGCAGAGGCAACCTCCAGGCTGAGGAGGGAAGAGTGCAGAGTCAGAAGCCCACATGCAGGACTCCTCTCTGGGTCTCATTTTCACATAGCGGGGGTATGGCCTGGACTTTCACATGCAGGTGAGGCCGGGGGTATTATAATGCACCATTGTGGATGTTTGGGTAAGGAGAAACAACAGAAAGAAAGAAAGAAAGAAAGAAAGAAAGAAAGAAAGAAAGAAAGAAAGAAAAGGCTTATTAAAGCTTATTCAATAACCCATCCCTACCAATTAGCCTAAATAACTTGACAAATTTGCAACTGAAAATAATTGTTTTGAAACTGAAACTACATTCAATGAGAAAAAGAAAAGAAAACTATTCCCATAGAATAACCTCAACTTTAAGGAGACAAGCCTTTAATGGGTTAAGGGATATTCATTGGCTGAGGAAAAAAGAAAGAGAAAAAACATTGTATTTTAATTATATCAGCGCAATTAAATCAGGAAAAAAGTTATTAATCAAGTAATTACTTGGATGCAGTCATCCAGTCCAATTAATGACGAATTAAAAAAAAAATCAGGTAAATCAAATCTTCCCAAAATCGTATGCGTGCGGTTAGCCTACATGACAGATATATGTCAACTCAACAGCCAGACACAATAACATGTCTTTCTTGCTTAACCATTTCTACCAGAAGGGGGACCAGTCCGTCTGCCTTTTACAGCAGCCGGAGAGTGGCCGACCGACGGCGAGCCGCGCCGAGGCAAGAGGAGACCGACGCCAGCCAGCCAGGCAGCCAGGGTCCTCTCTCTCCCTCGCCCGACTCTTCTGGCTTTAGGAGTTCGACTCCGGATCCGGGGAACCAGCAGAATCCAGCAATCCGCATCTTGCCGTGATCCCTCGGATTTTAATCATGCCGCTCTGTCTGTGTGTGAGTGCAGGCAGGCTGACAATGATTTCCTCAGTGATTACGTACAGAGCGAGTCCCTGCGGGGTAGGGGCCCCCTCTGGAGCCATCCTGATGGCTTTGGGGGCCTTGCTTCCATTTTCCATTATTATGTGGACTACCGGAGCGACAGCGCAGTCCAAGACCTTGCAGGTTTGTGATGAGGAGGGAGCTTCCATCTTCTCTCTGCTTCTTCATCCCTCTTTATAGGAGCAATTTAGACGTAGACTTTTAGATCAGATTCCGAAACCTAATCCCATGATTAGCTAACTGGGAGTGAGCAAATAAGGCGAGAGTCTATGATAGTTTTGACGCTGTTTTGGTGGATATGCAGTGAAAAGTGTATTTATATATTTTTTTTTCCTTTTTGGGGGGTTTTTGTTGCCTTTTTTTTGCACTCTCACAGGAGGCGTTTTGCTGATGTCTTGCTCACCACACGCTGAATGCATTTGAGATCAGAGGCGATTCCAAAGAAGCGAAATATTCCGCTTTTATTTCTAAAACGAGCATCATGCCTGCACACGCGTGTGCCGCCTCACCGGAGAATGGAAGAAGCGCATGACGGATTTACACTACTATTCTCGCACTTTTTCCCCCGATCCCCAGCTCCAACTAAATAGAGTCGCCTACTAGCGATTGGTGCTAATTGGATTTTATCACAACATCCTACCTACTCATCACAAAAATAACAGCACAAAAACTCGTGTTGTGTTAATAAGAACCGCACGGCTAAGGGGGGGCTGGTGCTGCTACACATCCTCTCCCCGGTGGTGATGGTCAAAAGGCACTCGCGGTTTTGTTGGTGAGTGCAATTTAAAGAGAATAGCCGTGTGTGTTCCTCCACCGACCGTGCACGAATTATCAGTCAGAGAACTGAGCAACTTCAGCGTTTTTCTATAGGATGTCGCGGCGCAAGCAAGCTAAACCAAGATCACTCAAAGGTAAGTGCACAGCCTATGTTGTTGGATGCCTCTGAAAACATCTGATTTTTTTTAAAGGTGATGACAATTCTAGCCCAGCATGCAACTGAACTTAACGCTTTATTGAGATGTCACTGTCTCTCTCTACTAAGACCACCTTTTCGCATTTCAACTGTTTCTTCCTGGATCTTTTTTTTTGCGCATGGGATCTCGGGGCTGCATACGTACTTTGCATCGGGGGGGAATGATGGTCGGCAGCAGACAGACAGACAGTGTTGTTGATGATGAGAGATATTAAAGTGGCACACAGGGCAGGGCATGTGTGTGGGGGGAAAAGAGAGAGAGAGCAACAGTGTCTAGTGCGACGCTGCTGCTGTGAAACATCTGGATGTGTTAAAGACGCTCCTGAAGGCAACTTGAGCCGTCTGATGGAATGGGGTGCAGAGTCACGTGACCCCCACGTCTGAGAAACTAAAGGAGGAAACATTTTATATGTTGGGGGGGGGGGGGGTGTATGTGTGTGTGCACACACACACTGTTTGAAGTCCTCTTTAATGTGTGTGTGTGTGTGTGTGTGTGTGTGTGAGAGAGAGAGAGAGGAGAGAGACATTGGGTTAGTGTTGAATGTAGCTATTAGCTCAACTCTAATTTGACCTGTTCATTGAGAAGTTCTACCAACACATCTGGATAGGCCAATGTGACTGGCAGGCAGCTCACACAAGCATTGAAAATAATTTATAATAAACAGCACAATGTTTTATTAATTTTAATGTGGAATCACCACACAGTGTGCCAGCCAGGGAATAGATTTCAGATAAATGTGTATGATTTCTGTTTTGTTTTATTGTTTTCTGTTCTGTCTTTTTTCACACTGCCTTTTTACAGTGAATGGTGGTAATTTGATCATGTATTGGTGTTTGTGTTTGAGAGAGTCAGAGAAAAGAGAGACACACACACACACACACACACACACACACACACACACACACACACATTCATTCACACTACTTTTCTCTGTATAGCATTTTGCTGGGGGAGCTGGGTTTTTGGAGGTTGAGCTCCAGTTCATCTGGCAGGCATTGTATTTTGCTCAGCAAATAATTGTCCACAATTTCACATTCTCAGCTTGTGGTCTGTGGACCCTCTTTTCTCTCCCTCTCTCTCCCCTCTCCTTCTCGGAAGTCTTCATCTGAAAGGAAGATTACATGGTCTGCGGTGGTACATTCACGCAGCCTCCATTTTAAATCAATACCCAGGAGAGAGAGCGAGAGGGGAAATGTGAGTCCATGCACATCTTACAATCAGAGTCAACATTCTCTTTCTAGACTTGCACCGCTCTCTGTTCACAGTAAACAGCTCTCTGTTCGCAGTAAACAGCTGTATTCACAGTCAACAGCTCTATAGATAGATCTCCTGTTTTCTCACACCAGATTGGCATTGACTGTTTTCTGTTAGTCGGTGTGACATTTGCTATTCTCAAAAGACACACCACTTATATATAATCTTCTCCTGCCAGCATGCTACAAGTGTGTGTGTGTGTGTGTGTGTGTGCGTGTGCGTGTGTGTGTGTGCATGTGTGGTTGTGTGAACATTCAAAGGAACATTTGTTTAGATGTGTGTGTGTGTGTGTGTGTGTGTGTGTGTGTGTGTGTGAGAGAGAGAGAGAGAGGGAGAGATAAAGAATCAGTATGCAAATGAAGTCAGAGTGATGACATTGTTTGTTTTGTTATTGTCGCTGAAATTCAAATTGGAAAAATGTGGCGCACAAAAATCTGGGCCTCACTTTTTATGTCTTCATCACTGCGACTCGACTCGCTGCTGGAGTGGAGCAGAAATGCAGATACGTCATAGATGATATTTCCCTGTTTTGGATCAGACCCAGGGAAGGCCAGGCAGATGTTATTTATTGTTCTTTGTCTATCTCCTTCCTCGGGGACACGGCTACACTTATACAGATGTCCACAATAACTTTCCTTGTCATTTTTTAAAAATAGTTGCTGCAGACAAGTACGCCTCAATATTGTTTTGCGACCAGACCGTTTGAAAATATATGTTTTAAGAGCCAGTTTTTTCCAAGTAGATTTTCAACGCTAAATTGATGTCTCTCTCCTTGTACGCGTGTGCATGTCAGTGTGTTTTTATATGTGTGTGTATGTGTGTGTGTGTGTGTGTGTGTGTGTGTGTATCTCTGGTTTCCCCATAGTAGAATGTGGTTGCAGAGTTCAGATTTCACTTTTATCCGTTGTCTTCTGCTGACTGGAGGCAGTGGTCAGTGTGGACGCCGCCGCCGGAGCTGCTTTTTGTGTGAGCAGAAAGAACAGTTTGTTCTGCGGGGAAGGGAGAATTTAAACAGGGGTGCTGACAGAGAGAGAGTGGAGGGAAGGTGGAGCGGACATCATGTCTGCCTGATCATACTGTATGGACAGAGAGGAGCGAGCATGTAGAGGAGATGACAAAATAAACCTCCGACAGTTGCCACTCTCCACCCCCCCCCCCTCCCTTATGGAAGCAAGCCCTCCCCCCCCCGGTTCTCCCCCCCCCCCCCCCCTCCCCGGCTCCTCTTCCTCGGTATTGGCTGCTTGCGGGAGTCAGAGGTTATGTTTTTGGTCCCATCGAGGAAAAGGCCAATGTTACAAGTCCCGTTTCAATTAAGTCTGAGAGACAGATCCGGCTGCGTTATTGCTTGGGGGAATAAATGGCAGCACAGGACGAGACCATACATCATTGGCTTATATGCAAACACCTCACCCCTCAGCCGCTGACATTTACCCAATCGTGAGCCTAGCTACATTTCTCAACTGTGGGCACATTGTCATTTTGTTTTGATGTGCCAGAAGCTGTGGGTCAGCACATTATTGTCTCAGTCAGTGTGTGGATCCACGCGCTGCCACGTTGCCTATATCCGACAGTTACAGTTACAGTACACGCACTTCCTCCTGACGTGGTCTGAGAAGAAAACTGGGTTGACATTTTTCATCTGAGCACAAATGACACACTCATGTCTGTGCTAATGTGTTTATTGGCTGAGGAGGAGGTTTCCGGGACCGTCGTCGTCATCTGCATATATAAATATATTTTCTGCACCGTTTACTTTAAGTATAGCGGCTTGCCATGAAGTCAGCGCTGTGTCATGTGCACCTTCAATATTTGATATTTTTTTCAGGGGGCCGAGTTTTATCGCCACATGAGGGAACGCTGGAATTTGACTTGGCGTGACATGAGAGGAACGGTTATGTTACTCTTTAAATATAGATTGTAAAAAAAAAAAAACAGGTTGATTTAAGAAATGTGCGAAAGGCCCGTTAAAAAATACAGTGAATAACGATGGTGTGTGTGTGACGTCAGTTTAAATGGTTCTGCTTGTGCTCAGATATAAACAGGATGGACTTGCCAGTGCAGATTTATACTTTCCTTGTGAATAAGTATGGAGCTGAATTTGACATTATCAAGGAAAACTCAAATATTATTTGCTTAAAAATTGACTGTTGTCAGAAATTGTAGCTTTTGTTGTTTTTGTTCAGTAGATCTGATTATATTTATATCTGTCATTCACTGACATCATTCTGACCATGTCCGTTGTGCTTAGGGATGTATAGCCACTCCCCCTTCTGTAGGTATTACTGTATGTGCTCCTGAAAATAAGTCATGGTACTTGGGCACATCTGAGTCATGTTTGTTCTAAAAAAAGTACTTAAAGTAATTCATCTCTAAATTTTGAATTCACATATACTATAAGTTTAAATGTAATTAAAGGCCTGATTCACTGAATTTGAGCAATTAAAAGTGTGGAGGCGTATCCCACTCAATTTTCTTCCCTATATCATTTCTCTGACCAGCCCCCCAGTGTTGCTGCTGCTGAGTTTTTAGGAAGCTGCAGTCTTCTATCGAGCCTGTTCACAATTAATGATCTGTGGCATAACACCCATTAACACTTTTCTAATGTGACACAAAAATATGGTTAGTATTATCATTAAGGAAATGATGATGGAGCCGAGGAAAAAGAATCCCATTAGCAGGGCTGTCAGTGCTGCTGACATGCGGCTCAGCGTGTTGGAGCGGGTGTCGCGGGAGCTGGCCGATATCTCCACTTTACTCCGTGGCATGTGTCTCTCCTGTTGTCACGCTGTCTGCCGCATGGACCAAACTTCTCATCCACAGGCACTGATTGATTTCCACCCGCCGCCTGCTGCAAAATGAAACGATACGTTACTCGATTTTTTATTTGCGTCATCCTCTGTAGGAATCGTATTAATATTACATGCCATTTTTTTCAGGAAGCCACATTTGCAATACAATCTAATTGCGCGACGGGATTATTGATTCGAAGCATTATGTTATTACTATTAAGGGAGTGCGTGCGTTTTTCTTTCCTACGTCGACTTGCTTACGGTACACGCCACGACGATATATGAGGTATTACAAATCTTTATGCGAGGTGATTAACATGCTCCTCCATTGCAAATTATTTATGACACTAATCACCAGTTCAAATAATGCTCATTAAGAAAGTTATTCATGTGCAGTGTGTGTCCCGCCCCTCCCCTCCCTCCCGCCCGCCCCCCAGCCCTAATTGAGGAGGGTTGACCTCGTGACCTGAGCTAAATTGAGTTGTAGTCCCTGTGGCGAGCGTCTCCTTCCCCGGTCAGTCAGGGCGGATTACACAGCCATTGTGTTCGGCACTGTATCGTCCAAGCTGGCTGTAACCAAGCAAGCAGATGAGTCACGCATACCCAGGAACACACTCAGGGCTTTTTCCTCGGTGTCTGGGAACGTGTTGTGAGAGAGATACCCATACATGCAAGCATGCATGTTACGTACACGCACACACACACACACACACACACACACACACACACACACACACACACACATGCACGCGCACACGCACACTCCTCACTCGGAAATCTCTTACGCAACAGGAATTCATTTGATGGATTAGCACTGGAACACGCTGCTGAGAGTTTGTAGCGTTTTGCTTCTTCGTGATCTGTTGAATTCATTAGATTTACGAGCATGTTGTGTTGTTATGGATCGTGCATGTGGTGATCAATCTGCTTTTTGTTTTCTTTTTCTTTTTGTTTTAGCTCCTTGTTTTTGCGCCACTATCTGCAGAAAATTAATTCACCCGTAGACGGAAATGTCCTGCCTTTGGGGATTGTCAATCACAGTATAATGACAGTTTACTGTATTTGTTTTTGTGTGTGGCTAGCCTAGTATGCTAATTAATGGCCTTTAATGCTATGACACTTGTTGTGGAATTGTATTATTATTGTTACTGCTATTTTTTTTTCCTCTCTTTTTTTTTTGTTGCAAATCAAAGGAGCTGCACTGATAGGTCCCGTGTGTATTTGGTATTATTGTATCAACAGAAATCTAGCAGCCTGATTACAGTGTGTCACAGGCAAATTCATTAACCGATAATAGCTGCGATGCATAAAACAACAATGGCTATGTTGAACTGAGATGTAGTCAACTTAAGTTTACAGTCATTATGAGCTGATCATGAGCTTTAGAGTTTATTAAATTCAAACTCTCGAGCTATTTGGATTTGTACGGGCGATGCTGTTATTGCAAATCAAATGTCTCCTGACTCATATGAAACTATCACAGGTTCTTGCTTTTGACATGACGGCTCACCTCCTACGACCCCCACCTAGGGAGCTATCAATTAACCCATTGATACCTGATGCAGCATTTGTGTGTATATCCCTCATTTGTGTGCGTATCCCTTTAAGACCGCGAACCGCGTTAACGCGGTTCGCGGTCTTAAAGGGATACACACACAAATGCTGCATCAGGTATCAATGGGTTAAATGACCTATAGCAGAGAGGTGCAAACGAGACATATTTTTGCACTCGAAAAGAAAGTTGTTTACTTCAAAACGGCAAAAACGTTTAATCAATTCACACAGTGGTGGCGAATCACCGCAAACATGCCGTGACGCTAACAGTTCTGATGGGCATTGTAAAATAGCATTTTCTGCCTGAACTGCCTCATCTCACCAACAGGGACGGTAATCAAAACAAAAACTCCAGCTACCCCGCCGCCAATCTGTGACAGAGCCATGGGGGGTTTATCAGGACCCCCCTATCCCTGCTATTTAAATGATCCTGCGTGCAACAGCGCGGGAGAAACTCATTAAACTCCCAGGACGTCAGTCACTAAGGCCTCCTTCAGCAGGACAAGCTTTCTGTGTTGGGCTGCCGGATGCAGCTTCCTTTGGCGGCTCTGAGGGAGATGCCTCCAACAGTGTGTCCCCCACTACCTCTCTCCCTCCCATCACTTTTAATTGATTTCGCTAATTAATTGGCAGACCTATGGCTATTTATTTAGCATAATATAGTCTTGTTTACATCGGTTATTTATTTCTAAGGGGAAATGTTTTCCCGATCAAAGATATCGCCGCTCTGCGCGTTTTAAAGGAATATTCCCATTCCTGTAAAGTGATTTTGGAATCAAAACGTGTTTTACGGGAATTCCTTCACACATGGTGCTCGTGTTGGGGGGGGGGGGGGGGGGGGGGTTTGGCGGCGGGTCGAGGGAGGCCTGACGGTGGAAAAAACATGGCCGCTCCGTGTTTTGCCATCTTCACACACGCGGAATGGGCGCTCGACACTTTTCCCCCTTACGTTTCTCGTGGAGGTTTTGACACGCTGCTTTGACACTGACTCGTGCTCCCCTGAGGGAACGGCTTCTGCCACCATAGGATCCTGCCTTAATTATGCAAAGCACGTGATATTTTGTGCGATTTTTTTTAAAAGTGCGCCAGTTTCTGCTTTGGCAGTCGCTGCCACGCTCCCCTACTGGGAGGTCCTGTCAGACTCCCCCCCCCCCCCCCCCCCCCACTTCCCCCCTACCTTCTTCCTCTTTGCCCAGGAAAACGAAAGGCTAGAGAGAGAAAAGACATGATTGTGGAGAATGCATTTCAACCGCAGGGGTGGAACGCCGAGGCGTAAGAAGTCCTCGGGCGAGCGAGACGCACATTGTACACGGAACAGGTGGGAGAGAGAGAGTACTCTTTTGTTCTCGTCCCGCTGTTCAAGTCCATTTGGCTTCCTCGTACTTGACATGCCACAAGGAACTCTGGCCACTTCCAAAAAAAGGGCTGCTCGCTCGCGTAAAAAGCTTTTCCTACCTCCCTTTTTTCCTCCTTTGAGCAGAAACACAAGCGGTGCTTGTCAGGGCCCGGGCCCGGCGCCGCTGTCCAACAGTCTGAAGTGATCCGGTTGCCATGTAGCGTACCTAATGAGCCCGGCGCTGATCAAGACATCACTATTTTTGACAAGTCAAAGCCAAGGCCCAGGCACTTCAAAGGTGCAAATACATCATCCCACATTGTGTCAATATGTATTAATGGAGGGGGGGGGGGGGGGATTATGATTCTGCATTGAATTAATTTAACGTGCAATTTAATTTAGGATCCTATTTGTTTTTCAGGCACGGTCCCAGATTGATAACTGGATCCTGGAACTGTTCTGTTTTGATAGTGTAGTGCAGTACAGCTAGCCGAGGTGCCGTACAAAACCTGCTCACTAACGCAGTCATCAAGGTGTTTTATCATTGGCTCACTGTAGATGATGAAGATGATGCTGATGTTGATGTTGATGTTGATGTTGATGTTGGGAGGATGTGTTTGATGGGACCATGTTCATAATTCATCACGTCATTACTCTCTGCAATATGTTATTTACGTGGGTGGCTGTTTGCCTTGTTGCCAAACCTCATGCATATGAAAGGCTTGTGTGCCGCCGGAGTCCCAAAACCACAGGTTGAGCTGTGGAAAAGCTCTCTGTTGAGTTTAAACCACAGGTTGAGCTGTGGAGAAGCTCTCTGTTGAGTTTAACCACAGGTTGAGCTGTGGAAAAGCTCTGTGTTGAGTTTAACCACAGGTTGAGCTGTGGAAAAGCTCTGTGTTGAGTTTAACCACAGGTTGAGCTGTGGAAAAGCTCTCTGTTGAGTTTAACCACAGGTTGAGCTGTGGAAAAGCTCTCTGTTGAGTTTAACCACAGGTTGAGCTGTGGAAAAGCTCTGTGTTGAGTTTAACCACAGGTTGAGCTGTGGAAAAGCTCTGTGTTCAGTTTAACCACAGGTTGAGCTGTGGAAAAGCTCTCTGTTGAATTTAACCACAGGTTGAGCTGTGGAAAAGCTCTCTGTTCAGTTTAACCACAGGTTGAGCTGTGGAAAAGCTCTCTGTTGAGTTTAACCACAGGTTGAGCTGTGGAAAAGCTCTCTGTTCAGTTTAACCACAGGTTGAGCTGTGGAAAAGCTCTCTGTTGAGTTTAACCACAGGTTGAGCTGTGGAAAAGCTCTCTGTTCAGTTTAACCACAGGTTGAGCTGTGGAAAAGCTCTCTGTTCAGTTTAACCACAGGTTGAGCTGTGGAAAAGCTCTCTGTTCAGTTTAACCACAGGTTGAGCTGTGGAAAAGCTCTCTGTTGAGTTTAACCACAGGTTGAGCTGTGGAAAAGCTCTCTGTTGAGTTTAAACCACAGGTTGAGCTGTGGAAAAGCTCTCTGTTCAGTTTAACCACAGGTTGAGCTGTGGAAAAGCTCTCTGTTGAGTTTAACCACAGGTTGAGCTGTGGAAAAGCTCTCTGTTCAGTTTAAACACAGGTTGAGCTGTGGAAAAGCTCTCTGTTCAGTTTAAACCACAGGTTGAGCTGTGGAAAAGCTCTCTGTTCAGTTTCCATACAGAAAGTCTCACTAGTCCATAGGAGAGAAGGAAGCTAAGCTCAAATGTGTGGGACTTGTTTTTCACCGTTAACTGTTTGTCCTCCTCTGTCCCCCTCTGTCCTCCTCTGTCCCCCTCTCTCTCTCTCTCTGGCAGTAGAAGACAATGTGACAGAGGACCAGCACAGTCCTGGGCAGACTGCCATTCAGAGCGGTAATGCTTCATTTCATATTTCATCGTTTTGGGCTGGAAAAGTGGTGTGTGTGTGTGTGTGTGTGTGTGTATGTCTGCGACGTGTGTTTGTGTGTGTGTGTGTGTCTGCGACGTGTGTGTGTGTGTCTGCGACGTGTGTCTGCATGTGTGTGTGTGTGTGTGTCTGCAACGTGTGTCTGCGCGTGTGTGTGTGTGTCTGCTCAACTCCATGGTTGTGTGTGCATGTGTATCAGAACATGCTATGGAATGCATGCGTGTTGTATTTTTTAAGCCTATTAAGGCATTTTTCTTTGTTTGTGTGTGTGTGTGTGTGTGTGTGCGCGTGCGTGTGTGTGTGTGTGTGTGTGTGTGTGTGTGTGCGTGTGCGTGCACTGTGCAGGTGTGCCTATGTCTGCCCTTGTGTGTCCGCATTAGTTTCTGTGTGTTTGTGCTTTTCTCTCTCTCTCTCTCTCTTCTTCTTTGTCTGCAGCCTCTCTCTCTCTCTGTGTGATGTAGAATAGGAGCTAGCCAGATGAATGTGTCCTGTCTGCTCGTGTGCCATTCACGGTGGCCCTGCAGGAACAGAGCGGTAATTCAGGTCAGGCTAGCAAGAGAGCCCCCTATGAATGAAGCCTGCTCCTGATGCACCACACTGTATATTTTACTTTCATTTGTCTCTGGTAAAGGTTAAGTCTCAGGCGTGGTTATTTTAAACCCGATATGGATGGCTTTGCCCAGCAGGCTGGGGACCCTGGGTACTCCGACATTAGTCCAGCATTTACAGCTCTCTCCGAGTCCCCTCAAAAATAGGGACGTTCCAGTGTTCTCCATGTGCAAAAACACTGCACGGGACGCATCGCCACAACAAAAACACTGCACGGGACGCATCGCCACAACAAAAACACTGCACGGGACGCATCGCCACAACAAAAACACTGCACGGGACGCATCGCCACAACAAAAACACTGCACGGGACGCATCGCCACAACAAAAACACTGCACGGGACGCATCGCCACAACAAAAACACTGCACGGGACGCATCGCCACAACAAAAACACTGCACGGGACGCATCGCCACAACAAAAACACTGCACGGGACGCATCGCCACAACAAAAACACTGCACGGGACGCATCGCCACAACAGCTTCTCGCAGTTTGCCGACAATATTGTTTTCTCCGTGTTTTTGCGACCCATCACTCCTCACATCTCCATTACAGCGCTTAGCAGACGTATTGAGCTAGCTTTGAGACTCTGAAAACAAACAAAACAACTCAAGCAGTCCAATGCCTGAGACAGTGGGTTAGACCGCATAGTACCATGTGCTCATAATTAGGGATGCGCGATATTGGATTTTTCTATGCTGTCGATATCTGATATGGCAATATTATCAATACTCTTATGGCCGATACTGATATATGCACACATTTCCATCAAGTCTCTCCTGTAGTGGAATTAACACATTCATATTATCCCTGCTCTTATCGTGACGGCCTGCTGACAGATGCACACATAAATACAACACATATTAAATCTGTCCAAAAGATTTATTTTCAACAGATTGTGGGGGTTCTTTTTGTAAGGATATATCTAGACAGAGCAGAGAGCAGGTTGTGTCTCTCTGGACAGAGCAGAGAGCAGGTTGTGTCTCTGGACAGAGCAGAGAGCAGGTTGTGTCTCTGGACAGAGCAGAGAGCAGGTTGTGTCTCTGGACAGAGCAGAGAGCAGGTTGTGTCTCTGGACAGAGCAGAGAGCAGGTTGTGTCTCTGGACAGAGCAGAGAGCAGGTTGTGTCTCTCTCTTGACAGAGCTGAGAGCAGGTTGTGTCTCTGGACAGAGCAGAGAGCAGGTTGTGTCTCTTGACAGAGCAGAGAGCAGGTTGTGTCTCTTGACAGAGCAGAGAGCAGGTTGTGTCTCTGGACAGAGCAGAGAACAGGCTGTGTCTCTGGACAGAGCAGAGAGCAGGTTGTGTTTCTCTCTGGACAGAGCAGAGAGCAGGTTGTGTCTCTCTCTGGACAGAGCAGAGAACAGGTTGTGTCTCTGGACAGAGCAGAGAGCAGGTTGTGTCTCTTGACAGAGCAGAGAGCAGGTTGTGTCTCTGGACAGAGCAGAGAACAGGCTGTGTCTCTGGACAGAGCAGAGAGCAGGTTGTGTCTCTCTCTTGACAGAGCAGAGAGCAGGTTGTGTCTCTCTCTGGACAGAGCAGATCAGGTTGTGTCTCTGGAAAGAGCAGAGCAGGTTGTGTCTCTCTGGACAGAGCAGAGAGCAGGTTGTGTCTCTGGACAGAGCAGAGAGCAGGCTGTGTCTCTGGAAAGAGCAGAGAGCAGGCTGCGTCTCTGGACAGAGCAGAGAGCAGGTTGTGTCTCTCTGGACAGAGCAGAGAGCAGGTTGTGTCTCTGGACAGAGCAGAGAGCAGGTTGTGTCTCTGGACAGAGCAGAGAGCAGGCTGTGTCTCTCTCTGGACAGAGCAGAGAGCAGGTTGTGTCTCTGGACAGAGCAGAGAGCATGTTGTGTCTCTGGACAGAGCAGAGAGCAGGCTGTGTCTCTGGACAGAGCAGAGAGCAGGTTGTGTCTCTGGACAGAGCAGAGCAGGCTGTGTCTCTGGACAGAGCAGAGAGCAGGCTGTGTCTCTCTCTGGACAGAGCAGAGAGCAGGTTGTGTCTCTGGACAGAGCAGAGAGCAGGTTGTGTCTCTGGACAGAGCAGAGAGCAGGTTGTGTCTCTGGACAGAGCAGAGAGCAGGTTGTGTCTCTGGACAGAGCAGAGCAGGCTGTGTCTCTGGACAGAGCAGAGAGCAGGTTGTGTCTCTGGACAGAGCAGAGAGCAGGTTGTGTCTCTGGACAGAGCAGAGCAGGCTGTGTCTCTGGACAGAGCAGAGAGCAGGTTGTGTCTGGACAGAGCAGAGCAGGTTGTGTCTCTGGACAGAGCAGAGCAGGTTGTGTCTCTCTCTGGACAGAGCAGAGAACAGGCTGTGTCTCTGGACAGAGCAGAGAGCAGGCTGTGTCTCTGGACAGAGCAGAGCAGGTTGTGTCTCTGGACAGAGCAGAGAGCAGGTTGTGTCTCTGGACAGAGCAGAGAACAGGCTGTGTCTCTGGACAGAGCAGAGAGCAGGCTGCGTCTCTGGACAGAGCAGAGAGCAGCTTGTGTCTCTGGACAGAGCAGAGCAGGTTGTGTCTCTGGACAGAGCAGAGAGCAGGTTGTGTCTCTGGACAGAGCAGAGAGCAGCTTGTGTCTCTGGACAGAGCAGAGAGCAGCTTGTGTCTCTGGACAGAGCAGAGAGCAGGCTGTGTCTCTGGACAGAGCAGAGCAGGTTGTGTCTCTGGACAGAGCAGAGAGCAGGCTGTGTCTGCGGCTGCGTCGGTGCGTATCGACAGGTATTGGTGGGCGGTGTTGGGGGAGAGGCTGTCTCCTTAGCCCCACTAACCCCAGCTCCGGGGATGAAGGCCTGGGCATGAGAGGCAGCCTCGCCTGGGAGACCTCCTGTCATCCAGAGCCAACGCACGGCTAATGAGTGTGCCTGATTACAACGACCCCCTCAGACACACGCCTCTCTGCCTCTCCCCCTCTCCCCCACCAGCCCTCCTCTCCTCCCATCCCTCCTCCGCCGTGCAGCCACCTCCGTCTCCAGAGCGCCCCGTGATCGATGTCTGCCTGTGGAGAAATCAAGAAGGGCGCACAAATTAATTTCTCCCTTTCCTCATTTGACTTCGTCTGGCTGATTTTACTTTTTAACCCGCGCTCGCAGGATGCAGCTTCGGCGAGAAGAGAGTGGGTTTTTTTTGCGGGCGGCGAAACTTTTCGTCTCGCTATTTGGGCGAATTTGTCGGCACTAACTTTTAGAGTGTTCCACCCGCAAGCTCGTATATCTTAACAACATCACTTCATCCTTACGGGATAAAACCACTGGGCCCAAACAAGCTCTTTTTTTAACGCCAAACGGAAAAGCTGTGGAAAAAGCGTGTACCTGCTTTTCATGCCTTTTAGCGCTTTGAGGGACACGGCTACAATAGCCGTTAAGACTCCTGACAAGCTAGCGCGGCTTAATCAGACAGCGCGTCGAGAGCTGTCCTCATAAGTAACTGTCGACCCCCAGTCTGTCTCGTAAGTACTGTAGTAGACCCCCAGTCTGTCTCCTAAGTACTGTAGTAGTAGACCCCCAGTCGTGCTCTTTTCTGCGAGTCTGCGAGCCTTCTGCAGGTTGCTGCATCCTCATTCCTCATTCATGTTTGATATGTTAGCGGAGGCTAAGGGGAGACGCTAACAAAAGAGGCCTCTCTTTCAGACAGACAGTATTGTACTTAGTGCAGAGGGGCAGGAGGAGCGCTGTGCTATCTGAGATTTAATGAGACAGGCTGCCTTTTTACCCGGAGAGTGGAGCAGGCTTAAGATCTGCAGCTTGGCTTTACCACTGTGCTGCTGCCTGTGTGTAATTATAACCACATGCTCCCAGATCCTCTTTTATATATACGTTCCTTTCTGTTCTGTTCTCTCTCTCTCTCTCTCTCTGTCTCTCTGTCTCTCTGTCTCTCTCTCTCTCTCTCTCTGTCTCTCTGTCTCTCTCTCTCTCTCTTTCTCTCTCTCTCTCTCTCTCTCTGTCTCTCTCTCTGTCTCTCTCTCTCTCTCTTTCTCTCTCTCTCTCTCTCTCTCTGTCTCTCTCTCTCTCTCTGTCTCTCTCTCTCTCTCTCTCTCTCTCTGTCTCTCTCTCTCTCTCTCTCTCTCTCTGTCTCTCTCTCTCTCTCTCTCTCTCTCTCTTTCTCTCTGTCTCTCTCTCTTTCTCTCTCTCTCTCTCTCTCTCTCTGTCTCTCTCTCTGTCTCTCTCTCTCTCTCTCTCTCTCTCTCGCTCCTGGCTGTGTCAGGTTGGGGCTGTTTTTCACAAAGAGGGTGTCAGCCTCTGTTAAAGTGGAGCGAGACAAACGGACAACTCAATCGCCGGAATAAAACATTGGCGTTTTTTTTTAATGTGTCTGGAAAGCAGGGCTATGTAAGAGTATCGCGTGAATTTAAAACAAAACCCCCGGCAAAAAATGTTTCTAAAATGTGCCGTCTTTACGTCTACAATCTCAACGTAAATTTGAAATAGGAAAACCTCACCGCCTTTCCAACGTTAAATGCCAATAAGATAACTTTGGTTATGTTTAGGCACGTAAAACAGCTTGGTTAAACTTATGGTTATGGTTTGGATTGCCTTAAATAACAACATGTTAAACGTTAAATGGGACTCATGGTTGAAATGTAGTCTTTGGAAACGCTATGTGACTGTGTCCATCCCAGCCACAGTACTCTTACTCGCCACATCACTCTTTCAATAGCAGACTGTATGATGTGTATAACGTTAATATTCAGCTATCTAGATAGAAGCATGATAAGTAACGTATTTTGCTTCAGAAATGTTGATATTCTACATATTGGTGGATTGCAGATGCGTACAATGCAGACCTTTTATTGTGGTGAGCAGGCCGCCATTGGAAGTGTGCTGGAGTTCTGAAGGGATGTCCGGGTGCCACGGTGCCGTAGTGTGGAGGAGTCGGGCCGGGCCTGATACATTGTTCTGCATCGATGCATCCATTCACTGATCATCAAAGATCCAATAGCATCGATGCACAGTGAAAACATGGATCTAAATCGCCATAATCAGAAATAAACATTATTTATATTATTTTATTTTGAAATTCCACACCACGTCTGCGTCACCACTTCCGCCCAAGCGCCCCTCTTTCCGCATACAAACATCGCGAGCGCCATGGCGAGCACGCGAGAATAAGAGGGAGAAGATAGTCTCTCCCCTCTTGGATATAAATCAACGCATATCGTCTTAATATCGACCGCAGCCCCCCTGAATCACATCGTGTCAGATATTGTGATATCAAGGCAAATATCAAATCATTGTCCAATGAATCAATAGAATATATGGTATCGTGATCAAACTTGTGATTGCCACTCATAATAGTGCATAGCAGCCATAATAGTGCACAGCAGTGCAGCGTGTGTGTGTGTGTGCCTCTGGCTGAGGGTGAGGCAGCTCCACTGATCAATGTGCTGTACTGCAGGGTTCACTACAGCAGCACCAGCACACGACTTGTTCACTAGCAGCACTTCACAAAATCATATTCTCTATTATTCATTTCCTTTGTTGTTTTACTGCACTAATGGCGTAGCGAGGCGCTTCGTTCAATATTATCACTCCCTGTGAGACAGCGAGGGAGGGAGAGAGAGAGAGACACACACACACAGAGAGAGAGAGAGAGAGAGGAGAGAGAGAGAGAGAGAGAGAGAGAGAGAGAGAGAGAGAGAGAGAGAGAGAGAGAGAGAGAGAGAGAGAGAGAGAGAGAGAGAGAGACACAGAGAGGGAGAGAGACAGAGAGAGAGACACACACACAGAGAGAGGGAGAGAGAGAGAGAGAGAGAGACACACACACACACAGAGAGAGAGAGAGACACACAGACACAGAGAGAGGGAGAGAGAGACACACACACACAGAGAGAGAGAGAGACACACAGACACAGAGAGAGAGAGAGACACACAGACACAGAGAGAGGGAGAGAGAGACACACACACAGAGAGAGAGAGAGAGAGACACACACACACAGAGAGAGAGAGACACACACACACAGAGAGAGGGAGAGAGAGACACACACACACAGAGAGAGGGAGAGAGAGAGAGAGAGAGAGAGACACACACACACACAGAGTGAGAAAGAGAGAGACACACACACAGAGAGGGAGAGAGAGAGAGAGAGAGAGACATACACACAGAGAGAGAGAGAGAGAAAGAGAGAGAGAGAGAGAGGTAGCATTTGGTACATTCTAATGATGTCTCTCATTCAACTGTTTTGATCTCCATTTTTCTTTGTATCCTCGTATAGTTTTTTGGCGCAGCAGATAGTTTAATGGTGAACGATGTCGTCTGTGTATCTGTGATGATGATGTCTGTGTATCTGTGATGATGATGTCTGTGTATCTGTGATGATGGTGAACGATGTCGTCTGTGTATCTGTGATGATGGCGCCGCTTGCTTCGCGCGTGCTGCTCTTTTCCTGTTGTTTTCGTTGCTCGCTCTTCCTCCTCCTGTAAGTCTGGCACCTTTCTCTCTCTCTCTCTCTCTCTCTCGCGCCGCCCTATCTTTATCCCAGCATGCATTGCATCGTCAACATTTCATAAACGTGTCGCACGTCGATTTGTAACGTGTAACAACTAAGCTGGGAAACCACGTTTCCATCAACGCGTGTTTAGAGTATCACTTGAATGGCTTTGGACAAACACCTCCTCGACTTAATCCACTCTCACATTTCAAAATGCATCAAAATATTAGAGCCTAATTAGTCTCTTAATATGAATCAGGGGGGGACTCGGATAAATCAGATTCCATGCACAGACAATATGAGCGCGCACACACGCACGCACCACACACACACGCACACGCACGCACACGCACGCACCGCACACGCACACACACACACACACACACACACACACTCTCTCCCCACTCAAATGCTTTGACGATCGCTAACAGTACAGTGTCAGCCAGGGCTCGCAGGCTCGTCGCCCCGATCGTGACATTCTTTGATGACGGGGGATCAGTGGATGTGACGGGCTAAGTGGAGAAGCCCGTGAGTCTGAATCCCCTCCACACACACACAGAGGAGGAGGAGGAGGAGGATCCACTCCGAGGCACATGTGGCATTAGCGTGTTAGCGTGACCTATATATGTGCTACGGCTCGGCAAAAAAGTTTGAGAGTTTTAAATAATGAGGCTCGGGCTAACCGTGTGAAGGTTATTCAATCTTAATGTCCTCCTATTTCTGACAGCCTCTCCTCACTCTGATAAAGGAGCCCCGCTCACCTTTGATCAGGCCGGCGCCGACATGTGTCGACAGAAGCCGCTCTGCTGGTTCAAATAAATTCTTAATTTGAACTTGGGGGTTGGTGGGTGGGTGGGTGGTGGGTGGTGCTGCTGCTGCTGCTGGTGGTGCTGGAGAGCGGGGAGAGGGGGCATCATAGGATCAGTATCTCTGAGGAAATGACGGGGAGATGAGGAGATGGGTTGAGGTGGTGGTAATGATGTTTTCCACACCAAGGTCTTTGGCAGCACAAAGGAAAGACTCAGGGCTAAGACCCCGATGGAGCCAGACGTGTCTACAGGCAGCTGAGAGCACCGCCCTCAGTGAGAGCGCCGCCCTCAGTGCTTTGCAGACAGGCTTCACGCTCGATGTTTTGAATTGGATTTGAATGAATTTTAAGTTTGAACCCGGCCGACGTTCATCCCCCATGTTGCATTTTGAGAAATAGCTTGATATCCAACAACAACTTTGTGCGTCTGAACTTTTACACTCTCGTTTTCGTTCTCTTGGCTCTCGATATATTTCTTTTCTTTGCGCTTAGGGTTAGTCTCCAGTGAGGTTAGGGTTAGGCTGCGGCACGGAGTCTCCGGTGAGGTTAAATGCAGGGTTATGGTGAGAGTTCTTTTTGGAATTAACTTTTTCGGTGGAAATTCAAAATAAGTTCAGGCTTTTGCAGCTCGGCCAGACTTTTCATTCTTCTCATTCGTCCTCTCTGTAGTCCTTTTCTTCCATGTCCTCCCCATGTCTCCTCTCCTCTCCTCTCCTCTCCTCCTCCTTCTCCTCCTCTCCTCTCTTCTCCTCTCCCCTCCTCTCCTCTCTCCTCCTCTCCCCTCCTCCCCTCATCTCCTCTCCTCTCTTCTCCTCTTCTCTCCTCCTCCCCTCCTCTCCTCATCTCCTCTCCTCTCCCCTCCTCTCTCCCTCCTCCTCTCTCCTCTCCTCCTCCCCTCCTCTCCTCTCCTCTCCTCATCTCCTCTCCTCCTCCTCTCCTCTCCCCTCCTCTCCTCTCCTCCCCTCCTCTCCTCTCCTCCCCTCCCCTCCTCCTCTCCTCTCCTCCTCCCCTCCTCTCCTCTCCTCCCCTCCTCTCTCCTCTCCTCTCTCCTCTCCTCCTCTCTCCTCTCCTCCCCTCCTCTCCTCATGGTCAGTCTCTCCACCTGTCTCAGTGTGTGGGCCAGACAGTGGGGGGGGGGGACGGGACGTGGGCTGGCTTCTCTGCTAGGGACCGCGGGTCCCTGGTGGGGCTGATAGAGCAGCGCAGAGAATATCAATTAAAAGCTTATAAATATTTAAGAGCAGAAATATTCAATAAAATAAGGGTGGGGGGTCAGGGGACGCCTCTCCAACTCATAAGATGAAAGTTGTGCTGTGATAAATGTCACCCTGCATGATGGATGGGCTCAGACGCAGACGAGATATTACGCAGCTCCAAAAATGTCAATCACCGTTCCCGGGTTTCACCTTTTTCACGTGTATAATGCCAGAGCCATTTATAGCGTCAAGATTAAAAATCCATCTTTTAATAATCCCGCTGTCAAATCTTAAATTTTCATTCAATTCAATTTAAGTTCCCCTCATAAATAATTTAACTCGGCCGATTGAACTACGATCATCTTTACTTTGAGCTAATAATTTTCTTATCCGAATATGGATCAGCGGTCAATATAGCGCCCCCTAGTGACCTCTCCCACTGTATCAACATTGTCAACCTGATTAACAGAATTAACCAGGGTGTTGGAATGGGCACGATGGGAAATTCTCCACATGCCACACACACATCTTCCACATGTGACTGTCAGCCGTCGTAAGGCATGGCGTAAAGGCATGGCGTGCTATTGATATTGTGTCCGGCCTGTAGAGACTGGTGCAGGAGGATGTCCTGATCTGATGGATTACTGTATGAGACCCAGAGGCACAGGAACCTCAGTATTGACGTGCCTCTCTAATCCCAGGGTTGGACGTGACCTTGGCGTGTCAAGACACTGAAGACGCCCACCCCCCCCACCCACCCACCCCCTTCTACCCATCATGCAACACTTCCCACCACATCCCACTGTTGCGCAGGAGGTCGCTCAGTTCGCTTCGAGAGCACTGACCCCACTTGGACCTCGCTTGAAGTTGCATCTTGAACTTGTTGCTGTTAACAAGAAATAAGACAAAATCAAACTCACAAATGAAGCTCTGTAGGTCTTCGGCTCGTAAACTTCTCAACTTCGCACAGTTTGTTCTTTTAAGTAGTCATTATACTAGATGTATCATCCTACAAAACCAAACGCGATTGTCGACTCGATATGAAAAATCGAATGGGAAAAAACATCCGGGTATTTTCCTGCAATGAGAAATGTATTTTATTCAAGATAAAAAAAGAATTGAAATGTACCGGTAGGTAGCCCTCATTTGTTTTCCGTGACAGGAATAACCCGAAATATTAGGCAAATTAATGACTCATAAAGGCGACAGGAGAAAAACACCAAAGTCTCAACCACCAACTTACTCCACTGGCACCTGGTAAAGAAAGAAAAAGAGACATTTCTGGGCATATTGTGAATTGTGTGTCTGCGTGTGTGTGTGGATGAATCATACGTCTATATTGTGTGGCTCTTGGCCTCAGTCAAAAGCGTTCTCCACCACCCCCCCCCCTCCCCCCCCTAGGAGGCAGCGCGGCCTGCATCTGTGAGGATTGGGTAGGGATTTTCATTTTCTTGAAACACCTTCTGTTCTGTTCTGCACGGTCCCACCGGGGACCACAGTGCTGATATTTTTAGAGGGCATGTTCCGAGAGCCTCCGTCGCCAAGAGGGAAGGACAATGCAGAGTGTGATGTTACATCAATACTTGGCGCGAGCGGAGAGGAGAGGGGAAAGGAAAAAATCCTGGGTGGCCTTGATGAGGTTCTGGATCGCCTTTCCTCTGGAGGAATTTCACAGTTTGAGAGCAGCACCCTACACGAAGAAGAGGAGGACTTAAAATGGCCGCCCCCCATGTGTACATACAGTACACTCGGGCTCGGTGCCAGGCTGTGCCGTGCGTGCGTCGCTGGTGGTGGTGCCGCACGCACGCACCCTTGTCCTCGGGCACAGTTAACTGTGTGCTCGGCGAAAAAAGCAGGCTTCCTCCCCGACGTTCCGTTCCCCCTCCGGAGTCTTCTCCTCAGCAACATGCTGAGGAGCAAGTAGCAGCAGAGGGGGCTCAAAATGGCTGCCAGTGAAAGTGCACGGCTCCTCCCCCCAACCCCCCCCCCCCCCCACCCACCCACGATGCTTTAAGAGCGAAACCAGTGTGACATCATTGTTTGATTGTGAGTATGGTCTTTGTAATCAGTCTTATTGTAGTGGAGTGTGATGGTCACAGCGGGGAGGGGAACTGGGGGGGGGGGTGCTGCTGCAGGCCACGCTCCCTAATTACAAGATGCACAGACACGTTTGTTGTTGACTTCTCAATGAGCGTGTTGAAGGTGTGCAGGGAGGGAGGGAGGGACCGCGTTTGTTTACGTCGTCGTCGTCGTCGTGTTTTAGCATCACATGTAGAGCTGGCTGTTTGGACCCAGGTAAGTTGAAACAGAATTTGTGGTCCTGGTTCCGGGTAGTCCGCCCGCCCACCCCTGGCCCCGCCCACCCCTGGCCCCGCCCACCCCTGGCCCCGCCCACCCCTGGCACTGCTGCAGCACAAAGCCAACAAGAGACAAAACTGCAGATGGATTGAAGAATATTGATGTGCGCGACCCGCGGCTGCCTGCGAGCAAGGCTGAATAATTTAAGGAAAGTGTGTGTGTGTGTGTGTGTGTGTGTGTGTGTGTCGTGACGACAGCCTAACACACACCCATCTCACTTTGCTGTGTGTGTGTGTGTGTGTGTGTGTGTGTGTGTGTGTGTGTCACTCTGCCATCATGCTTTATAACACCCACAGTTCTGGCCAAGACGTCTAGATTATATGGCGAGGTCTTTCTCCTTTGACAGACGCTGACCGATGCAATTCAGCGCTCTCTCTCTCTCTCTCTCTCTCTCTCTCTCTCTCTCTCTCTCTCTCTCTCTCTCTCTCTCTCTCTCTCTCTGGTGGAATTTCATATTTCTCTGGTCCAGCCAAAAACTGCAATCCTGGATTTATTAACTACAAATATTCCCATCAGTCTAGTTTCATATACTGGAGTTTTGCTTGGGTGAAGCTGGGCAAACACAACGTAAAACCATTTCTAATAACACAGGTGCGTGTGCTCGTATGTGTGTAGCCTACATGTGTGTGTGTGTGTGTGTGTGTGAGCGTTGTGTGTATGTGCGTGTGCGCGAGTGGTGTGTGTGTGTTGTGTGTTCGATTTGTGTGTGCGAGCATTGTGTCGTGTGTGTGTGTGTGTGAGTGTACTGTATGTTTGTGTGTGTGTGTGTGTGTGTGTGAGTGTACTGTATGTGTGTGTGTTTGTGTACCTCTCACCTGCCCGCCGTTGTGTTACGGCGTGAGCGAGCGGTTGAGTTGCAGAGGCCCCCAAATTGAACCTGCATTTTTATTACACCTTTTATTATTGTTTTTTATTAAATCCAGAGTCTAGAAATCCATTTTATTGTCACCGAGAGGAAGCGCCACTGCTGCGCCTCCTCCTCCTCTTCCTCCTCGCCGCGTGCGTGCGTGCGCGTGGTTCGGGTCACACCCCTCTCTCTCTGACTATAATGTCATTTCTTTCCTGTTGTTGTGGCCGGGGTGTGTACAGATCCAGAGTGCGCCCCCGAGAGGCCGGCGGAGGATGGTGCGGTGTCGGCCGGGCGTCTGAGGAAGAGGCTGCTCTCTCCGGAGGAAGGGGAGGAGGGAGAGGAGGAGGACGAGCTGCACAGCTGCCACAGCTGCCGGCAGGTGTTCGACTCTCTGAGCGAGCTCACCCAACACAAGATTAATCAATGCCAGCTGACAGGTAAACAACACTCAGCCCACCGAGCCCCGCCTCCACTCTGCCACTCACACAAACACACACACACCCACTCGTGTGCCACCACGCACGCCACACGGAGAATACGCCACACGGTGGGTGTCGGGTGTACTGCACCGTACCAACTCACCACCTACCTCGGGTGGAAGTCCAACCAACACAGACGCACGCAGGCACACAAACACACACGTATTATTTATATGTTGTTGTATATTTATAGACGTGACATACTTCACCCCTGTGTTGCATCCCGATAATAGATCACTGTACACGTGTGCTACATTATTTGTATTTATAGTATGTGTGTTTTGTGTCCTTGTCTTGTCGTCGTCGTCGTCGCTATGCGCTGCTATCCAGTAGAATGCTAATTCTAACCCGTTTCTATATATAAAGTGTTAAAATATAAACCCCCGACGATGAGGTCACACGCGGATAGCGGGGCGGACCACCTAGTGGAAACAGAGCCTTGCTCCAGGGAAGTCCCTCTCCTCCGCCGGTGTGTGTGTGCCGATGCTAGCTGGGCGGTAATACCTAGTGGGACCAGAAAGAGAAGGGTGCCATTGGCAGACTGTGTCATTGACCCGCTGATGGATGAACAGGGCTATAAATACGGTGACAAGGTGGCAGACAGGACTAATGATGTGAGCTGAAGGTTTCCATGTGCTTCTCCTGGACTTGCTGTCCTCCTTTACACATCCTGACGGGCTCCACATTGAGAGGTGCCATCTGACACACTATATTTTGGGCGCGCGGCGCAGGCGGCATCTCTCTCTCGGCCTCTCCTCCTCCTCTCCTCTCCTCTCTTCGAAAACACAGAACGCTAACGGGGCTAAAAAAATTGAACGGACGTGTTTCTAATATGAAGGCGAAATTCAGAGCATTGCCTGACAACAACAAAAAAGGCCCCCATAGTCTTCTGCTCTGTTTACATTCGAGCACAGTTTGATTTCATATTTTGCAAACCCATAATCGGCGAACCACAAATTGCAGGGTAGTAGGAATTTGTTCGGAGTGGTCTCGGATTTCCAAACAACCAAAAGATATCCCACGAGTTTGACAAAAGATTTTCCATTAACTGCAATTCCAGTCTCACCAGTGGAGTCTTGTGTTGTGTGTGTGTGTGTGTGTGTGTGTGTGTGTGTGTGTGTGTGTGTCCGCGTGCACATGTGAATTCAGTTGTGTGTGACTGGTAACATTTTGCAAAGCCCCCCATTGGTGTTTATGTATAAATGCATGCATGTTTATTATATTATGACTGACATGCAAAATCACATACATGTAAACACATACACGCATGTGTGTGTACATGTATGTGATTTACGACGTCATATGTGCTAATTCAAGTGCTAATTCACTCTGTGAAAGGTGTGAAGATGTATTGAATGTTCATTTTCACATTCTGCTCATGGACAAAAGCATTCCTTGGTTTGAATACAACTTAAATGAAAAGCTGCAGGCTGCCATTTTTTCTCTCCATACCAATCAACCAATCAACCAAGCCAATATTAATTCAAAGACATTCTGTTTGACATATTAATGAAATAATAATACAAATGCAAAGGCCGTTATTTAAGACAGCTAGAACTACTTCAATCAAAATTATATATATTTTTATTGGCATAATAGGCAGTAAACAGACAAGACTTATCAGGTTTTTTCCCTTTTCTCCCTAAATGTAGTTTGGCCAATTGCGTGTTAGGGTGTCCCGGGCGTTGCTCCGCCCCCCTCCGCCGATCCGGGGGAGAGTTGTAGACTAGCACATGCTTCCTCTGATACATATACAGTCACCACCAGCCACTTCTTTTCAGCTGACAGCGAGTTTCACCCGCAGGACGTAGTAGCACGTGAGAGGATCATCACACTATCCTCCCCCCCCAGTTCCCCTCCCCTCCAAATACAGTATGCTCATGTTGGTGGTAGGCAGGGAAGCACGACCCAGACGCCTTGGCGAGCTCTGAGTTGTGTCTGATTCAGGGGCTTTTCATGTTCAACACTATCGTTAATGTGTTCATGACAGAATTTGTCCATATTTCCTATAATTAAGCCACAGCCCTTTTTATAAATGTCAATCTTACGGACAAATAACTCTTAATTGCTCAATGGATGAGAAGAAGGGGAAAAATCACCGTTTGGATAAGAGCCCCCGTGGAAAGCAAACAAAAGAATCTAATTGCCATTAGGGTATTGTGATTGTGCAGAAACACTCTTATTAGTATTCAAACACAGTGGGAGAAAAGAAACTTCAAGATGGCATACTAAGTACTTTGTGTGTGTGTGTGTGTGGGGGGGGGGGTGGTTGGGTGTGTGTGTGTGCGTGTGTGTGTGTATTCTCTGGAATATGTGTGAGATTTCCTATGTGGCGTTATGTAGACATCCATGACCAATTAATCTGCCTTACATCAAGTCTCGACTCACAGATGGATCGTGTATTAAAACCATTTTCTAATCAACCAGCAGCACCTGCTAAGTTCTCCATTTCTGCATTTTTCAAACGGCATTTTATTTTTGGGTAAACACATTTCAGAGCTTGACTGGAACCAATCCACGTATGGAGATTTGTTTGCCATTCGCCGACAAAACTCTGTCGCTCTTATCCCCCCCCCCATCCCCCTGCCCAGCTGATATCCTGTTAAAGTGTATACCAGCTTTTTACCATCTATGATACTAGCAGAACGCATACACATATACATACAACCTGTGCACAGTTATGCGTGCACGTACACACAGATATGACCAGGCCTTGTTATCCTTGTCCTCGCCGCGTTCACGACAATAAAACAGACTTAAGCTAAGTCTAAACAGATACCAGGATTAAAGTCAGTCTTAAACCGGATACCGGCAGTGGGGCCGACGACGACCACGCCCGAGATGTGGACCAGAGAGAAAGAGAAAGATGTTACGTGTCACCCCCCCCCCCCCAACCCCCCCACCCCCCCCACCCCCGATCAATGGCGGCCATTGTCTCCCCCGCTGTCTGGCAGAGGTATAACACCTTTCCTCCATGCACTTAAGCTGTGACCACTGCAGTGCGCTAAGGGAGCGCATGGCTATGGATCGCCTCGTGTCCCTGGTGCGATCGGTGCTATCGATCGCGCTAATGCTGGACTGCAGAGGAAGGCGAGAGGCGGAGAGAGAGAGAGAGAGAGAGGGAGCGAGGGAGAAGGAGGGAGAGAGAGGTGGTGGGGGGGAGAGAGAGAGAGAGAGAGAGTGCTGCAGGAATGCGTCCCCGGGGAGGCCGTCTTGGGCTGGGGCAGGGCTCCAGGAATGCTCCCCAGGAGAGCTCAGTGAAGGCTGGGGCAGGGCGAGGAAGAATGCTCCTCCAGGGAGGAGAGAGTGGAGAGAGTGGAGGCTGGCCGGCCTGCTGGGCAGGGCGAGATGGAATGTTCTTCTCCCCCCAGAGCACCCCTCTCTAACTCTGGGGCAGAAGTGGGGAGAGAGAGAGAGAGAGAGAGGGGCTCTCCGCGGGGGGAGAGAGAGAGAGAGGGGCTCTCCGCGGGGGGAGCGCTCGCTTCTCCCTCACGTCCCCCACGTACCCCCCCTCCGCCCCCCACCACCATCCCTCCGCCCCCCCTCTGGCTCCAGGATGGCTACGGATCTTGTTTCCGTGCGGGGATCAGCATCCTGCCGACAGGGCTTTAGGCTGCCCTAGGGAGGAGACAGGAGGCTTGGAGGCACTGCTCCTCCACAGGCCTCTCTCTCTCTCTCCCAAAAAAAACACTTCACAAATGCTTTGTCTCACTGTCTCACCCCTATTGTCTCCTGCACGGCACTCGTATTCTTCTTAACCAATCCTTTTCGCCCAGAACGAGAAACAACATCGGTCGAAACGTCGTTCGTTTGACTTCTGCTCTCAGTTGGCACGAGAACGTGTTCATAATGTGCTCGATATGAGATATTGCAACGGGCTCGGGCAAAAAGAAAACAACCACGTGCTCCTCCTGACATGTTCTGCCCGAGAAATATATCTTTTCACCTCGGCTCATTTCCACTTGTGTTTACTAGCCTCACTTTGTAAATAAAAATAACGCCTCCAGCTCCGAGTTTAATTCTAAAAAGATTGCGTTTTTCCTACAAACCCTCCTCGAGTCCTCGCCACCACACTGTCACTTCTTCTTCTTCTTCTTGGGCCGAGGCTCTCTCCGAAGGCATTTGAATAGCCCAGTGCACTGCTGCACACACACCACCACACCACCGCACCACCACACGGTACGCTGCTGCTGTCAGCCTGGTGGCCATTCTTTCATTACGAGTCCAGCTCCCTTGAGCAACACCTTTCCTTGTGTCCTTCACTAGAGGAGGGGGCATGGCTGCCTCCCCCCAGAGAGACGTGTGCCCTGCTATTTTAACCCTCTGTGAGATGACCTTTTTAATAAGTGTCTCTCTCTGTTTTCCTGCTGCCGGCCACGGTGCCAGCAAACAGAGCATGTCTGCTGCTTCCCTCAGATAAAGGAATCAATCAGAGAGAGAGAGAGAGAGAGAGAGAGAGAGAGATAGAGACACACAGAGAGAGAGAGAGAGAGAACTGGCCCATATATGGATTTATATTATGTAGATTTTCCCTTTTCCTTCCCTGAAGACATTGCAAAATGTGCTCAGCTTCAATAAAATATGTTTCCGATTTATGAGAAAAATACAAATGAGATACTAATACTACTCGATGAAACAATAAGACACAACACACACACAATGCAGAGGTTGCTACAGTAATACTGTTGCAGACACATTTGGTCTCCTATGAAGATTGGAATCTTGTTTTCGGGACGGGCCAGGGCAGAACGTTTCAAAAGCCATTGATACATCTTTTCCTCCTCAGCTTCACCACAACATGTTTGTTTGAAGTGTTTCAACTCATTTGCATCAAGACTCTGGGTCAAGCCAGCGTGGAAACATTCAGTAATAGCCTCAACGATGAACAGGCTCCTGGCAGCGCACGTCTTCTGCTAACCGTTTCCAACAGCCTCTCCGATTGCTGTTTTTTTTTTTTTTTTTTTTTTTTTTTTTACTGCCTTTTTTTCTTCTTCTCCTTCTTCTTCTTCCTTTCTTTCTTTTTTTCTTGCTAACTTTCGTATATTGATCCAACAGCTGCTTTGCGGCTGCCAAGAAGAAGAATGTGCCAAAAACTGCAAAGACTTTATTTTGCTGCTTCAAAAGGGGAGCTCGACTCTCACATAAGAGGGATAGGAAGCTGGCGACGACACGAGCAAGACCTGATTAGCCGAACTCTGAGCCGCCCGACCGCTCGCTCGCTCGTTGATCAGGAATTCTGCTGCGTGTTCGTCCGGGGCGTCTTGCGACATCCTGGGTACAAAAGAGCAGCACGGTGATTACAAGACTGTGAAAAGAAGAGGGGAGAGGGAGGAGAGGAGAGGAGGGGAGAGGAGGGGAGAGGAGAGGAAGAGGAGAGAGGGGGAGAGGGGAGAGGAGAAGAGAGGAGAGGAGGAGGAGGAGGGGAGAGGAGAGGAGAGGAGGGGAGAGGAGAGGAGGAGAGGAGAAGAGAGGAGGGGAGAGGAGGGGAGAGGAGAAGAGAGTAGAGAGGAGAGTAGAGAGGAGAGGAGAGGAGAGAGGAGAGGAGAGGAGAGGAGAGAGGGGAGAGGAGAGAGGAGAGGAGGGGAGAGAGAGGGGAGAGGAGGGGAGGGGAGAGGAGGGGAGAAGAGAGGAGAGGAGAGGAGAGAGGAGAGAGAGAGGAGGAGAGAGAGAGAGAGGAGACGGAGAGGAGAGGAGAGGAGAGAGGAGAGGAGAGGAGAGGAGACAGAGAGGAGAGGAGAGGAGAGAGAGGAGAGGAGAGGAGACAGAGAGGAGAGGAGAGGAGAGAGAGGAGAGGAGAGGAGACAGAGAGGAGAGGAGAGGAGAGGAGAGAGAGAGAGAGGAGAGAGAGGAGAGAGGAGAGGAGAGGAGAGGAGAGAGAGAGAGAGAGGAAGAGAGGAGAGAGAGAGAGAGAGAGAGGAAGAGAGGAGAGGAGAGGCGGTCAGGGGAGAAGAGCTACTTCTGGCACAACAAGAGACCTCATGCTAGAGTGAGCTCTCCGAAAATTGGTGCTCCAGTCTTTCCTGTGTGAATGTGTTTGTGCGATGTGTGTGTGTGTATCTGTGTCCCCGGGTAAAGAGACATAGGGAGAGACTAGAGAGACAGACAGAGAGAGAGAGAGAGAGAGTATTGAAGTCGACGCGTTTGACTCGTCGGCGGCGGCCTAGCGTCCCCGCGCGGGCGCGTCTCCTCCTCTCTGTGTGACGGTGCCAGCAACGCTAACACAAGTGTCATTAGGAATTCAAAGCGTACGCCCTCGTGAGGACGGCCTCTCTCTCTCTCTCTCTCTCTCTCGCTCTCTCTCTCTCTCTCTCCCCCGCCCGTGCTTCACAGCGCTACACATTATGCACGCTATCAAGTATTTATTGGCCTTTGTCAGATGAGGAAGTGCATCTTTTTCTGCAGGAAAAACAATCATAAGCAGAATAGGGGGGAGGCCATGTTTGTTTGTGCTTGTTTTGTGCTGCTTGGCACAATGGCCAGCCAGCGCCGCAACTCTTTACCTCGTCCATATTCACATCCGTCTCTACGTCACACACACACTCTCATTCGCTTACTCAGTCAGTCAGCCATGTAGGCAGAGAGACACGCACACGCCGCACGCACGTGCCGCGCGCACACGCAGCACGCGGCACACGCTCGCTCGCTCGCACAGCACCTGCACGCTTTGCACTCTTGCATTTGAGACGTCACATGATTCATCGCCCGCGGTGGCTCAAACGCACGCTGTGACTACATCCAGTTTGACCTCTTTCTTAAGTAGGTAGCCACCATAGGCAGGTAGGATGATGACATGTGGACAAAACACAGATAGTGTGTCATGCACACCTCCGTCGTGCGCGGAAAACTCCACATCGCATGACACCGTCGTTGTGTCCCCGTCCGCTACGCTACGTAGCGTAGCATCCCTTTGAAATGAGTGACTCCGGTAGTGTGACCGACCGCGGCCTGGTTGTCTCCGTTTCTCCCTCTCCCTCTCTCTCTCTCTCTCTCCCTCTCTCTCTCTCTCTCTCTCTCTTCTCTTTGTTCTCTCTCTCTCTCTCTTCCTCCTCCTGCCTGCAAGTCTTTCTCAGCAGCGAGCGAGCAGCACACAGGCAGAAGAATGGCACATTAAATCTTAATAGGACTGCGTCTGGCCGTGTTGAATTGCAGAGCGTGTTAAGCCGGCGCTTTCCTCCCCCTTGGCACGCGCTCGTGGAAGTGCAAAACAATTGAATAAAAGAGAGCTGCTCCCTCCCTCTGTAGCGCTGGTGTGACTTTGGCTCGCACTGCCGACAACGCCGACGCCGACGCCGCGAGAAGAAGAGGGAGCCGTCTCTCAAGCCCTCACGGAGAGGAACAACTGTAACAGAAAGGACATTGGTTTCTCTTCCAGACACACTGGCAGGTATAGGCACAGGATTTACCTGACCACCCACGCTCAAGCTATTACTTCTTCCCTGCCCAGAGACAGTTGTGAAATGCAACCACACACACAAAAAGGAACAGTACGTAATATTCTTCAAAATCCCAGAGAAATAAAATCTAATGAAGGAGCTGCAGAGACACAGGGTGACGGGTGGATGAGATGGGGGAAGACTAGAGAGGGAGATGAGAGAGAGAGAGATGGGTAGAGGAAGACATGGTAGGACAGAGCCTAGCTTAAAGGGACAGCTCACTCTAAAATCCAAAATACATATATTCCCTCTCATCTGTGGTGCTATGTAACCCATCTATATCGTTTTGTGTTAGTTGCCTGAGTTTTGGAGATATCGGCCGCAGAGTTTCTGCCTTCTCTCCCAATACAATGGAACTGGATGGCACTCGGCTTGTGGTGCTCAAAGTGCCAAAGAAATAAATTTGAAAAACTCAACAGCAATGTCTCTTTCCAGAAATCATGACCCCGTTACTCAAGATAATCCACAGACCTTGTTATGAGCAGTTTCATGGAGGAACTATTTTCTTTTGACCGAACTACACCCGCTAGCTGCTAGCTAGTTCCTACATGAGACTGCAAAAGAGAATAGTTCCTACATGAAACTGCTCACAACAAAGTCTGTGCATTATCTTGAGTAACCGGGTCATGATTTCTTTCAGATTGCTGTTGAGTTTTTCAAATGTATTTTTTTGGTGCTTCGAGCACCACAAGCCGAGTGCCATCCAGTTCCATTGTATTCAAGAGAAGGCAGACATCTCTGCGGCCGATATCTCCAAAACTCAGGCAACTATCCCAAAACGATATAGATGGATAAATAGCACTACAGGTGAGAGGGAATATAATGTATTTAGGATTTTAGGGTGAGCTGTCCCTTTAACGGCAGCAGCAGCAGTGGTGGTGTGGATGCAGGCCTGCTTTGTCAGGCAGTCAGAGGTGGTAATTAGCCCGGCGATGATGATGAGTTGACTGCTTGTGTGTCCAGTGCACGGTGCTGCTGGGGTGGGGCTGTAGGAGGCAGATAAGGGCCAGCAGTGGGGCTTATCTTGCGAGAAGGCCAGGCACCACCAGGCCTGCCAGGCAAATCCACCCACAGACCAGCCCCGGTTTGTATATTAACAGCATCGTTAATGCCAGACAGGTTACGTGCAGCGACTCGGGAAGAGAGAGACGGGGGGGGGGGGGGGGGGGGGGGGGGGGGTGCAGGGGAAAGGTGCGGATAAAATAAAAATAAAGTCTCAATTCCTGCTCGGCCCCGGCCGGGTTTCTAAAGTACATAGGAAGCGGGTTGACGTGTTCTGAAAGCGAGGAGCTTGTGGAGATGTTTACCAGGTAGGCAGCCAGCGGAAGGGCACGGTGCGCCGGCTTTGGATCTCGCCTCTGGGCTTTGCTCACCCTCCTCTGGGTCCCCGGAATTCAAATGATTTTCTTTTTTCTCTCTCAAACGTGGTGCTGCTCACCTGAATAATGATGAAGCAGACGCACACAGCAACACAAGCCGGCTCCAAAGAAAAGGCAAAATATGTATCTTAAAAACTTCATGGACAGTCTGACCCAGGTTTCCTAATTCTATGCTCTGTGAAATGTAGATTTTTTTTTTTTACTTTTTTTTCTTTTCTTTTTCTGAATCTGTCTGTAGTGTTATTTTGTCTGCATGCAAGATGTGTGTGGTTTTGGTACTCATCCGCACCTTCCTTGTTCTGTATTCGCAGTGGTTCTCAAATGGGGGTCCGGGAACCCCTCCAGGGGTCCTTGAGGGGGTTCCAGGGGGGTCCCCAGCCAAAGGGGGGTCATTTATTTGAGCTATAATTCCATTCAGTAACACACTGCCTATTTTTGGTCATGGGTTTTATACACTTTCTGTAATAAAACATCCAAAAGCATCAGTCTTATTATCACATGGGGGACCGTGGGACAAAATCCTATCAAATGGGGGTCCGTGGTCTAATCTTTGTCAGTTTTAGGGGTCCTTCATGTGCAAACATTTGAGAGCCACATTGCTGTATAGAAGACAGTGTTCATCTATGTTAGCGATAAATATTTAGATTATGCTAAAAACATGGCATGTTGCGTTGAGGGATTTTTTATTTTATTCTTTTTTTTGTTTTCCAGACATGTTTGCGGTAATCCTTCTCCTTTGATCAGATGGCATCCTAACAGGTGTCTGCTGTGTGTTCGTGGCAAACGAGTGTTCACCAGCGCCACTTTGAACTAACAAACAATCGTGTTGGAAGTGTGCAACATGAACAAACACTCGGTTGCATAATTAACACTCTGTATTAGCATATCAAATGCCAACGAGCCTTTTTCCCAGGCCCGTGTCTCCCTAAGATAACGTGCGTCAGGAGTCGACAGGAGGTAACACGCCTTTTTAGACAAAGAAGACTTCCCCCAAAAACAACCTGTACTGTACCTGTTCCTCGTTCCCAGACAGCTCGTTCTCAAAAGCAACATCTACTCCTGCTTTTGAAACCGTGTGAAGACTCCCTAATGAAAAGGTTGGCGTTTTTTTTTTCTTGTTGCTTATGTCTGCATGGAAATGTACTGCACATAGATCCCCATAGGGCTTTTCCCTGAGACGGCGTTTGCCAAACTGGCCGCTAAAGTGCGGTGGGAGGAGAGGAAGCCGGGAGACGCAGGGCGGGTGGAAAGAGTGACCAGTCGGACAGGTTTATGTCTCCCCGCGGGCCGCTCTCTCTGTGCAAGCGGGCCCACAGGAAGGAGCGGAGCCAGCTGTGACGACATCCTGCTAAGCTCGCCACAAGGAACTTTGGGGCTACGCTATCACCAGGCCCCAGCGTTCCCCCCCCCCCCCCCCCCTCTCCCGCAAACCCCTCCCAGGGGTTGTTTTTGTTGGCCGGGGGGGTAGTGTTTGGGTGGGGGCTTGCATGGCTCTGCTGCTGCTGCTGCTGGGGCCTCTCCGCGCGCGGGCAGCCACTCCTAGACTTTTCAGGATATGGTGGAGTTTTGCTCGCCCACAAGGACGCCCGGGATTCTCGAATATCACATGAAGTAACACATTTGTTCCTCCGCACTAATTGCCATTTTTTTCGGCGGACTGGAAGGTGGGTTCATAAATTTGCTTTTATGGGCAGGATGGGTGTCGTTTCGGGTCTCCAAGGCCACCAGCTGGACTGTACGCCTTGGCAGGGGGAACAGTGTGTGTCTGTGCGCACACTAGTAGTAATGGGGTGATGGTAAAGTCATGCTGTCAGGTAATACAGAGATGTCCTGTTCGTGTTAAGAGCAGTGGACAGTGGGGGGTCCAACGCCGCCGAGAATGTAAAGGTCATCTAATCTATTCCACCTCCAACCTGCCTGGCTGATCGATCCATCAAGGAAGGGAGTCAATCGATTTGATCAGAGAGAGACCTCTCTCTCCGCAGAGATGGCCTCCCGCCGGCGAGGGGCTGCAGGATTCTATGGAAGGGCTGCAGAGTTTGGCGTGGCAGCTTTCGTACGTGTCTCTGCGATAAACCAGGACATTAAAATCCCTGATTAAATAGTAACTCCGCCACCTGCGGTAGCCATGCTTGAAATAAAGCCGCTGTTTTTTTAAGAGATGGCAGAGAACATCAACTGTAACTATCACTTCATCCAGTTGGATCACATTCATTCTATATGCACTGGATGTACACTCGACACAAATCAAATCCACAGCGCCCCCCCACAGGACGTGTGACAGCCAGAAGAGATTGGACCGTAGTAAACAGAGTGGTAATCTTTATGATTAGGACATGATGTGCCCCCAGTCATGGCATGATGCATTGACGTGCACATCGTGGGCTTGGGTTTGTCGAACATACCCCACAAATAAAGTCAACAGGCAAAAAACCATCGTGTGATTGGATTTTAATCCAATTGCGTTATTATTCTTGGCCATCCCATTGGCCATTCATTACTCTCACATGGAGCCTGTGTGGGCCGTTATCACCCAATCAGGCGCGAGGGCTGTATTCCGGAGAGCATGGGCTTCGTTTGCATCTTTCTAAAACCCTGTGAGCCTTCGCTCTCTCTGGGCCCGCCAGCGGAATACCTAATTCCAAAGTAAACTGATTGCTCTCTCCAACAAGATTACGCTGTGATGATGTTAGCCAAATGAGACCGCGATTCGGATGCAACCAGGGCGGGCGAGGATGCTTACCAGAAGATGACTGATCAGCATGTTAAGAGAAACGAGGTTGGGAGAGAGAAAAAAGAGGAGGAGGGAGAGAAATCGAAAAGAGTGTGAGAGAGTTGTGCGCGTGGGGGTAAGCAGGAATGTAATTTGCTTCTCACCTCAGGCGACTGGGCTCTGAGGCCAGTAAATATGCAAACAGGCTGAGGCTGGCCATCAATATGAACACCCCAGATGATTGCTAATCTCCACTGCAGAAGCAGATTGAGGTGTGTTCAGGAGCACCATGCTGCTGCAACATGAGGAAGAATACCAAGGAGGGGTGTGTTCAGGAGCACCATGCATGCAACATGAGGAAGAATACCAAGGAGGGGTGTGTTCAGGAGCACCATGCTGCAACATGAGGAAGAATACCAAGGAGGTGTGTGTTCAGGAGCACCATGCTGCAACATGAGGAAGAATAACAAGGAGGTGTGTTCAGGAGCACCATGCATGCAACATGAGGAAGAATACCAAGGAGGTGTGTTCAGGAGCACCATGCATGCAAGATGAGGAAGAATACCAAGGAGGGGTGTGTTCAGGAGCACCATGCTGCAACATGAGGAAGAATACCAAGGAGGTGTGTTCAGGAGCACCATGCTGCAACATGAGGAAGAATACCAAGGAGGTGTGTTCAGGAGCACCATGCTGCAACATGAGGAAGAATACCAAGGAGGTGTGTTCAGGAGCACCATGCATGCAAGATGAGGAAGAATACCAAGGAGGGGTGTGTTCAGGAGCACCATGCTGCAACATGAGGAAGAATACCAAGGAGGTGTATTCAGGAGCACCATGCTGCAACATGAGGAAGAATACCAAGGAGGTGTGTTCAGGAGCACCATGCTGCAACATGAGGAAGAATACCAAGGAGGTGTGTTCAGGAGCACCATGCTGCAACATGAGGAAGAATACCAAGGAGTTGTGTTCAGGAGCACCATGCTGCAACATGAGGAAGAATACCAAGGAGGTGTGTTCAGGAGCACGATGCAACATGAGGAAGAATACCAAGGAGGTGTATTCAGGAGCACCATGCAACATGAGGAAGAATACCAAGGAGGTGTGTTCAGGAGCACCATGCAACATGAGGAAGAATACCAAGGAGGTGTGTTCAGGAGCACCATGCAACATGAGGAAGAATACCAAGGAGGTGTGTTCAGGAGCACCATGCTGCAACATGAGGAAGAATACCAAGGAGGTGTGTTCAGGAGCACCATGCTGCAACATGAGGAAGAATACCAAGGAGGTGTGTTCAGGAGCACCATGCTGCAACATGAGGAAGAATACCAAGGAGGGATGTGTTCAGGAGCACGATGCTGCAACATGAGGAAGAATACCAAGGAGGGATGTGTTCAGGAGCACCATGCAACATGAGGAAGAATACCAAGGAGGTGTGTTCAGGAGCACCATGCAACATGAGGAAGAATACCAAGGAGGTGTGTTCAGGAGCACCATGCAACATGAGGAAGAATACCAAGGAGGGGTGTTCAGGAGCACCATGCTGCAACATGAGGAAGAATACCAAGGAGGTGTGTTCAGGAGCACCATGCATGCAACATGAGGAAGAATACCAAGGAGGTGTGTGTTCAGGACCACCATGCTGCAACATGAGGAAGAATACCAAGGAGGGGTGTGTTCAGGAGCACCATGTAACATGAGGAAGAATACCAAGGAGGTGTGTTCAGGAGCACCATGCAACATGAGGAAGAATACCAAGGAGGTGTGTGTTCAGGACTACCATGCTGCAACATGAGGAAGAATACCAAGGAGGTGTGTGTTCAGGAGCACCATGCTGCAACATGAGGAAGAATACCAAGGAGGGGTGTGTTCAGGAGCACCATGCAACATGAGGAGGAATACCAACTATTACCAACAATTCTGCCCAAGACGGAATTGTGGGTACATTTGACCTTAGAGTTGAGAAGTTATATACTATTTACGATGCATACAAATCAGCAATATTTTTGCAGCTTTTTACAGTTATATAATTTAGTTTGACTTACCTTGTAAGGATACTGTACATGTTACATCTTATATATATATATATATATGTATATATATATATATATATATATATATATATATATACAGTATATATATAAAACACACATAAACTAATGGCGTAACTTCTCAGTAACTTTGAACTTTGCTCTCAGCAGCTCAGCCCAGTGTGTTGATGGTGGAGCGCTCCTTGTCTGATCCGAGCTGTCAGACGTGAGGCGCAGTAGTTTACCAGCCCATTGTCATTCCCCGTCCGTAATCCGGGATAAAAAAACCTGTGGGACACGGCGCAGGCTGGAGTCATTAGTTGTGTGCGTGGCTTACCCAGACAGCCAGATAAACCACATGCCTCGGGATGGCCAGGGGTCATCTCTCTGTGAGAGCACGTTGTTGATGTCCTTGGGTTCGCGCTCTCTCTCGCTCCTCTCTACCGCTCTCCTCGCCTCTCCTCATCGTTCCTCCTTCTTCCTGGCTTTCTTTCCCTTCCTTGATTGCTCTGCACAGTCATCACAAACACAGAGGTCCGCGTTGGAGCTTAAGCAGCCAGTCAAAGAACCTGTCAGCTAAAGGGAAGGAGAGGCCGACAGACAGACAGACAGGGGAGTTGTGTCTGTGGCCCTCGTTTGGATGCCTGAGGGGCTGCTACGTGTGGAGGATAGTTAGTGGCGAGGAGGACGCACGCACCCACAGTCTGCAGGTGAATCCTCTCATTTAGGGGAGAGCTAGCGCATTTGAATCATCGCCTCTAGGTGGCAGTGCGATGACTTTCTGTGCGGTAGAACGAAACGAAAATGCAGCAAAAGTTATTTTTTATTTCGACACAGCAGGAGGCCCTCGTAAGTAAGGGGAATATATATTATGTAGAGACCAGTGGTTCTCAAAGTGGGGTCCGTGGACCACCCAGGGGTCCTTGGGGGGGGGGGGGGGGGGGGTTCCAGGGGGTCCCCAGCAAATTTGATGAATTTGATTATTTATCACCATTATTTTTTCATTTACAAGAAGACAGAGAATGTACAAGCATGACGCTCTGATCATCGTTTCACTGTTTTCTCTCGACCTACAATAGACAGTCATGGAGTTCTCACAAAATCATATCTCACAATAACAATATTCTCAGATTTGAGTCCAGAGAGATGGGGGGGGGGCTGTGGTTCTAACGTGGACTAAATTAGCGCTCCTTGATAATGATAAAGGTTGAGAATCAACTTGACATTCTGCAGGAAACAAAACTAGGGTCCAAAACTGTTCCTCCCTAGCAACATAATTCCAGTGGAAACGCTCGATATATAAGAGGATATATATTCTAAGAATGTCTTTTCCAGCCCCTAAACATAATTGACTATTCCCTGTATTTTAGAGTGTATTTCAAGCACGGAGCGCTCGCTACCCTCTGCAGTGAGCGAGCCGAGCGCACAAGGCTGGAGGATGTTTACCTGGCACCATGCCTGTTGTAGCTGCCCTCCTGTAGAGGAGCGGCAGGTCAGGCTACAGCTCGCTGTTTGTTTGTGTGTGAGTGTGTGTGTGTGTGTGTGTGTGAGTGTGTGAGCGTGTGTGTGTGTGTGTGTGTGTGAGCATGTGTGTGTGTGAGCATGTGTGTGTGTGTGCGTGTGTGTGCGTGCGCGTGCGTAGGAGGAGGAGGAGGAGGACGAGATCATTAAGATGGTGAGGGGTCAGAGAGCATACTACATTCAGGCAGGGAAGAAAACACACACATGATGTGTACAGTATTTCCAATGTAAGCATTTGTTGTTGAGGAATGGATGGGAGGGGGGGCGGGGCTTTGGGTGGAGGGGGTGTGTGTACTGTAGCTGGTATCTCAGCCATCAATCTTCCCTCTCTCTCTCTCTCTCTCTCTCTCTCCCCCCTCCTCCTCTGTTCATTTACTCATCCAGCCATTTATCCGTCCTCGCCCGTGGCCAAAGGGCCATGTCTCTTTGTGGCCCTGATACTCTACACCAATTTCCCCTGCAATTTATTTCCCAGCCAAGCAGCCACTGACCGGCCCACCTGGTCAAGCAAGCAAGCAGCACCACCAGCCTTCTCAAGGTGGAGCCACTCATCCCCAGCACGAGGCTTCTTCCCACCAATCACATCCTGTCTTCTTTTTTCTTCTTCTTCTCCTCCTTCAAAAGCCGTCCGTTCTTTTGTTCCGAGCTTTTCAATCCAGGAACAGAGAGTTCTGTCTGCTGCCTTTTCTCCTCTCCTCTCCTCTCCTCTCCTCTCCTCTCCTCTCCTCTCCTCTCCTCTCTGTCATCTCTGACACCACTCAACCAGCAGTTGTTTACACCTCTCATGTCCTATTCTTTGTCACTCTTTGTTTTCTCTTATTCATCTCCTTCCATTCCAATCCATAGCTCTCTCTCTCCCTCTCTCTCTCTGTCTCTGTCTCTCTCTCTCTGCTGCCTGCCTCCCTTCTTTCTCTCTCATTCTCTCTCTCTCTCTCTCTCTCTCTCTGTCTGTCTGTCTCTCTCTCTCTCTCTCTCTCTCTCTCTCTCTCTCTGTCTCTCTCTCTCTCTCTCTCTCTCTGCTGCCTGCCTCCCTTCTTTCTCTCTCATTCTCTCCGTCCCTCCCTCCCTCCATCCTGTCGCGGGCTCTTCAGTATTCTGCCTGTGTCTTGTGTAGAGTGATTTTGCCCAGACACGTCTGGCTCTGGGTAAAGTGCGGTCCCCAGAGAGCAGCGCTCCGCAGCCCCCAGGTCGCCCGGCACCATGAATACATTATGATCCCCCCATTTCCATCCTGTTGCCACGGCAGCACTTTCGGCGCCGCAGGGCGATGAAGACGTGCGCTGTCGATACCCTGATAGGAGCAGAAGTTGGATCCGGACGCCCGGCCTTTGATCACATTCTGTCCTGCCCCCGCCCGCCTGTGCTGGCTGGAGACGAACAGGAGGGTCTTGGTGGTCTTTTTGAGATGAACGGGAGGTTCTTCTTGGTGGGTTTTTGAGACGAACGGGAGGTTCTGGTGGGGTTTTTGTGGGGTTGACAGGCTCACCTATACCGACATGAGCGTACCAGGCATCCATCCTCCAGCTCTCTCTGCCACCTCTCTACGTTCTCTCTCCCCTCCTACTACCGCCTCAAACCATTTCCCTCCCTTATTCGCACTTCCTGTCGCTCCTCCCCATCGCCGCAGTTCAGCTAAGGCAGCATTATACGCAGTCTCTCTCTCTCTCTCTCTATACTCTCTGATAGTCTCTCTCTCTCTCTCTCTCTCTCTCTCTCTCTCTCTGATAAATTCAGCTTTGCTCACAAAGGAAGCAACTCCCATACCTTTTTATTGTTTCCTTTTTTCTTGAGGGGGGGCGGGGGGTGGGGTGGATGATGTATAAAACATGGCGCCTCAGGTAGAGGATGTTGGGTAGGAAGCCATGTCCCCCTAAATGGCCAGCCGTGTGCATGCGCCTAACACTTCACTGAGCAATCTGTCAACATGTCAGCAACACATGTTTTGTAAAAAGGCTCTGGTGGGAGCCAGGGGAAAAAAGGCACTCCTGCCAGACCAGAGAGGAAACGCTTTTCTCTCTCCCTCCTCCATGCGCTGGATTTTCTATTGCTGCTGCTCTCAAAGTCCCGTGGGCCCCCCCCCCCTGCTCCCCTCCCCCCCCACACACACCCGTTGTCTGCACTTCAGAAATTTGAACTGGGGGACCCTCGAGGGGGCTTCGCCGGTGGAGGGTGGGTGGGGGTAGGTTTAGGGGAAGGGGAGAGGGGCGGGCCTATGAAATTGTTGGAAGGTATATTGTGGCAGGTCCCCAAGCGGTCTTTTCTAATACCTGAGTTTCTGCTGAAGCTGGAAATTACCAGCGGCTCCCCCTAGGGACGGCTTTATCCACACCAGGAAGGAGAGCACAACTCAGTGGGGAGGTTTGCTTTAATGCATGGCTGAAATAAAAGAATTTCTGAGAGAGACGGAGAGGCTGAAAAGCTTTTTTCTTTTTCAACCGCCCCCCCCCCTCGCTCTCTCGTTCCCTCTCTCTCTCTCCCTCTTTCTCTCTCTCGTTCCCTCTCTCTCTCTCTGTTCCTCCCCCAGTAGTATAGTTTACTACCCTCTGCCTCCTCTTGAAGGGTTGTAGTTTAATAAACTTTCAGAGGATCCTGCTGGTGCAGACAGCTAGACAAATACCCCTGTGTGTTCTCTTTTGTCGGAGATACAGCTTTTTGTTATGTTCTTGCAAATTTGATTTCTCCCTCTGTCTTTCGTTTTCTCCGCCGCCCCCCCCCCCCCCCCCCCTGTCTCTCTCGCTTTCTGCATTCGTCTTCATCCTCTCTCTCTCTCTTTCCATCTCCCTCTCCCTCTCTCACACACACACACACACACACACACACAAAGTCAAACTCGTGTCTCTTGTGGTTGACTTTATTGTTTGGTCTGTCTCCTCGCTCTCTCCCCCCTCTGTGCTTGCTTTTGTTTTGGGTGTGTTTGGTTGCATTGTGCAGAGAGAGAGGCTGCGATGCAGATAGAATACAGACACTTTGCCCTGGGTGAAGTCAGAGTAACACACAATCAGCCCGCTATGCTATCTGTTTAGCAAAACACACGCGCGCAGCTATTTGCACGTGACCGCATGTGCAAAAACTCCACCTACCGTTGACGGAATAGAGTGCAAAACTATCTTGCATTAAAAAAAAAAAAATTGCATAATTTTGGCAATCGCGGCAATTAGCCACTGACCCTCCAATCAAACCCCTATGTTATAGTTACTGTACTGTATGCTAGTTTATGTCCTTTTCCTTGGGAATCTTGGCTAGATCTAATCTCCATGGATGATTAATCTCGCCTTTTTCATAACCTCAAAAACAATATAAAAAACAATATAAAAAACATATTCCATGTACAAAGCACATCTCTCCCTCCTCCCTCCCTCCCTCCCTCCTGTTGGTAAATAATTCAACCTTTTGGCTGTAGCACGTTGGCCTTAATAGGAGCAGTACCTGTATTGTGGATAAACAAGGCGTCTGGTCGGCTGCACCAGTGAAACAAAGGGATTTGGGCATCATGAGGGCCGAGGAATAAGTGGGTTCCTCTGTGAAGAGCCAGAGAGAAGTGGACTGGCTGACATTAATTAAACCCTATAGGATCAAGGTTATCTGAGGCCTAGCAAAGCACAGGAGGAGGAGGATGATGCTCTGTCTGTCTACCCAATCTGAATCAAGAGCTGTTCTTTCTTAAAGCTGCGTGTGTGTGTGTGTGTGTGTGTGTGTGTGTGTGTGTGTGTGTGTGTGTGTGTGTGTGTGTGTGTGTGTGTGTGTGGGCTCAGGCATGTTTAATGTATGCTGTGTGTGTAAGAGAGAGAGAGAAGAGAAACCAGACAGACAAACCACGTCTTGATTTCATCACAGACGCACCACGCGTGCACACACGCAGTGTTGGGGGGTAACTCGTTACAAAAGTAACATATTACATGTAATATATTACTTTTAGCCGTAACTCAGTAATGTAACTTATTACTTATAGGATTTCAGTAATTATTATACCAGTTACTTTGTCAAGTAACTCAAGTTACAAATTGAGTTACATTTTATTAAATCAAAGAAAAAGATACAATCATTTTCCTAATCAAACTATTTTTATACAAATAACCACTATAGATGACAATAACAAAGGAAAAGAATAACATTTCGAATTTTGGATTGTTTACACTGACTTTATAAGGTGGTTGAAATTATTTTTGGGATGGTTCCGGGGCGGCGATGTCATTCTGTTGCTGCTGTTGTTTTGTTGAAAGTAATGCAAAAGTAGTGTAATAAGTAACGAGTTACTCTACACAGACAGTAATATTGTGAAGTAACTTATTACTTTCAAATGAAAGTAACTAGTAATATGTAGTATATTACATTTTGACTTGCCCAACACTGCACACACGTGCACGGCAGCCAGTACACACACACACATGCAATTGGAGGTGCAGTGAAATTTGTCCCTCTGCTTTTGACCCATCCTGGCTCGTCGTCCTCCATGGTCAGGGCCAGGAGCGGTGGGCAGCTGCAGTGAAGCGCCCGGGGACCAACTTCTTCCAACCTCCGCTGGTCAGACGACCATCTTCTGCATGTTTTTAGTGGGGGCGTCCATATTGATTTTATATGGAGGAAACCCCAGGGGAGCACGGGGAGAACATGCAAACTCCACACAGAAAGGCCCTTTGGATGAGATAGCCCACCTGGGCACCAGGCAGCGAAGGCACGGGGAGACATACCCCCGGTGTCAACAGCGAATCGAACCCTATTATGCTCCAATGTATCTATGTTTATCGGGGGACCATCGATGCATAGCAATGCTAACATTTCATACGTACAATACAATCGAAGAAAGGCGCTAATATCTCTGATATTTCACCTTCAGTTGAGCACTGGGCAATATATGGATATTATATTGATATTGTGATATTAGACTAGATATCGTCTTAGATTTTGGATATCGTAATATCATGATATGAATGTTGGCTTCGCCTGGATTTAAAGGCTGCATTACAGTAAAGTGATGTACAGTAATTTTCTGAACTTAACAGACTGTTCTAGCTGTTATATTATTAGCCTTTACCCACTTAGTCATTATATCCACATTACTGATGATTATTTATTACAAAAAACTCTCATTGTGTAATTATTTCATGAAAGCACCAATAGTCATCCCTACAATATTGTTGCAATATCAATATTGAGGTATTTGGTCACAAAATATTATATTATATAATAATATTATCATCATATATTCTATTTTGGCTATATCACCCTATATCGTCCTACATCAGTTGCAGATGCAAACTGATCATCCAAGCAGCTATTGAAGAATATGAATCATCAATACAATAGCTGCCACCTCTGCTACATTTCCTGTCTTCTGATGTTCAACATAGATCTAAAGAAATGACGGAGGCAACTTCCTTGTTTAGAAAGCTTTGTGCTGCCCACCTCGCGTTAAGGTGGGTGGTGTGTGCCTCCCTCACCAGCGATGCTCCCGTGGGTCACCTGTGAGTCACCTGACCCCGCTGAGTCACCTGACCCGAGACTCAGCAGGGGCGCCGGGGTGCCATGGCTCATGTTTTACAAATTACCCAGGGGGCCGCGCACCACCTCTGTGCCCACCTTTTCCCTCCCTGCTGCATGCAGAGTGCGTGGGATCCCATTTCCCCTGTCCAACCCCCTCCCTCAGACGATGAAGAGCCGCGGAGATGGTGACAGTCACCTCACTAACCCAGGGACGCCACGGAAAATACAAATTAACGACGGGAGAGAGCGCCGCTCCGACCTATCGGCTTCCTCCGTTTGTGCTGGATGTACTCCGCTAAGAAGCCAGCATGGATTCTGTTACCAGGCGGAGAGGGCTATATGTGTTGTCATCACGACTCCAGCGGTAATGTTAGAACATCTCTCTCTCACTCACTCTCTCTCTGTCTCCCTCGCCCTCTCTCTCTCTCTCTCTTTCACTCTCCTCATCCTCTTCCTGACTCGTCAACTTATTTGCATGCCGAATTTAATTAAAGGTCACCTTATTTGTAATTCTCCGGATAATTTTAAAGTCGCTAAGTAAGATAGCCATTTAGCTTTTATGACCGTGCCAGATCACATAACGATGTTTCTAGTGGTACAGTTATAGCACTATTTCTCCTTCACACTAATACCATCATAGTAATGTCTCTCCTTTCATAGACAGATAAAGGCCGGTGTCCTCTCGCCTATAATAGGCCAGTGAAAAGAGTAATTAGCTGATAATATGGATGTCGCTGTCAGTGATAACTGATATTGGGGGACTATTACATCCACTCCATTGAAAGATGATCCTTGAAATGGGTTCATCACAGTCGCTGGCCATTGTGATAGACGTGAGATTAGGCCATAAGGAGGAAAAACCTCTCTGAAACGGCAATAGAATCGCATAAAATTGCATTTCCATCTATGAGGTTACCTTTAGCATTAATAGCAAGGTCGCAATATCCACAAACAGAATTACTTGAAAATATGATCTTGTATAGGTGACGATTTTGAAGATGAGTTTTTATTATTAGACATTCGTGACCTGACCGCTAATGTCATTTGGAGATGTTTGTCGAGTAGACCTAAAGCAATACTGAGCATCTGAGATGTTTTTCGAGTAGACCTAAAGTGCTACTGAGCATCTGAGATGTTTCTCCAGCAGACCTAAAGTGCTACTGAGCATCTGAGATGTTTCTCGAGTAGACCTAAAGTGCTACTGAGCATCTGAGATGTTTCTCCAGCAGACCTAAAGTGCTACTGAGCATCTGAGATGTTTCTCGAGTAGACCTAAAGTGCTACTGAGCATCTGAGATGTTTCTCGAGTAGACCTAAAGCGATACTGAGCATCTGAGATGTTTCTCGAGCAGCAGACCTAAAGTTCTACTGAGCATCTGAGATGTTTCTCGAGCAGCAGACCTAAAGTGTTACTGAGCATCTGAGATGTTTCTCGAGCAGCAGACCTAAAGTGCTACTGAGCATCTGAGATGTTTCTCGAGCAGACCTCAAGTGATACTGAGCATCTGAGATGTTTCTCCAGCAGACCTAAAGTGATACTGAGCATCTGAGATGTTTCTCCAGCAGACCTAAAGTGATACTGAGCATCTGAGATGTTTCTCCAGCAGACCTAAAGTGATACTGGGCAGCATCTGAGATCTTCTCCTGAAGTTTACCAGCATTGAATGGATGATAATTCATATGGGGGCGTTGGTTGGCAGTCATAGCGAGTTCCTCTCCTGAGAGAGACATAAATAGCCTCCCAGGTGGTGGTGTGTAACTAAGTAAATGGTTACTAAGCCAAGGAGGGCTTGGTCTATGTAAATAGAGGATAGGAGAGCTATCTGGAGGGACATGGGGCATGCCATGGGGTACAGTAAGATGAACCCCAATACTTGCTGTGAGGGGTTGTGATGCAGTGACCCCAAAAGTATGTCTGCATGCAAACTTTTTAGCAAAAAGGGAATTTTTTTCCCCTCCAGCTGATAAATAGATAAACTGGAATAAATCAATGTGAAGTGATGGATGAATAAATAAAATACCCTGTAGTCATTTGTCAGCTTGTATTCAGGCCTCATATTCCAGCACTGTTCTGCAAATGAGAGTGGGTGTCTCTCTCTCTCTCTCCCTCTGTGTGTGTGTGTGTGTGTGTGTGTGTGTGTGTGTGTGTGTGTGTGTGTGTGTGCGCGTGCGTGCGTGGGCTGTGCAATAAAATCGATAACGGCAATATATCGCGATACTTTTTTCCGCGATACTGTATCGATATTTCCAAAAAATATCGTGATATATCACCATATCGATTTTTTTTTGCACAGCCGTGTGGTCAGTGACACGATAAGAATAATTTTTATTTCAGTGCGTTCAGTAACACACTCAACACTTTGACTAAATTTGTCGACTAAGTTATCAATATAAAGTTACATATATATATATATATATATATATATATATATATATATAATGTATATGTTATTACACTACCTGGGTGGTACACAGCGAGTTGTATTTTTAGCTCTATTTTTGAATTTTGAGTAAATTATGTAGGGTATTGCAATATGTATTGTATCGCAATGTATCGTGATACAATCGTATCGCGACCCATGTATCGTGATGCGTATCGTATCGTGAGGTCCTTGCCAATAGCCGGCCCTAGCGCGCGCGCGCGTCTTATAGACATTCGCAAAGTACTTCGTATAAGCATTAAGATCTGATGATGAGCTGCCTGGATACCAGTGGAAAACAATGGAAGGAGGAAACAAAGCAAAGCCCCTAAATCTGTCTGCCATTTGTGCTCGCATACTGTACACACATGTCATGAGGATTCTGGCACAGTTACTGGACCAGGGAAGTGCTGGTCTGGGGCCTGGCCCATTCTCCAGAGACCCCTCCCCCCCCCTCCTCTCCTCTCCCTCTCCGCCCCCTTCCCCCTTCCTGTGCTGTGTGTGTGTGTGTGGACACAGTCTGAAGGCGACAAGGTTGCACAACAGCCTCACACAGACCTCCACTTAACGAACGCGTATACATAAAAACACAGCCTGCCATTAGCGAGCCGTTAAAAGAGAAGACGAAGAAGAAATAATAATTAGAGGGACTGTGATAATTGTGTCAGGGGGGAAATAGATCAGACGAATTATGGGAAGGAGCAGAAAATCTCACCGTGGCTTTGTTACTTTGCTGTCGGTTCACTCCGACATTGATCCACCCTTCCATCTGTCCTTCTTTTCCGTTCTTCTACTCTCTCTCTCTCTCTGTCTGTCTCTCTCTCTGTCTGTCTCTCTTTCTCTCTCTCTCTCTCTCTCTCTCTGTCTCTCTCTCTCTCCCTCTTGGATTTGGGAGTGTTGGAGCCTTCTGGCTTGAGCAGAGAGGGGATGGAGATGTTTGTTCATCTGGAGGGTATTAGAGCCATGATTAAGGAGAGGAGGGAGTAGTATGGCTGATGCGACGTCTGCAGCACTCGCTCACAGCACAGGCTGCCTGTCGGATTCTGGCCAACACACCAGGAACAACAAAAAAGAAACGGGGAAAAAAAAAGAGAGAGAGAACGAAAAAACTCTTGAGTGAAATTCGAATCTCGTCGTTGGCAACGGACAGAAGTTTAAATTTTTACCCCCGTCTCCCTCGCTCGCTCGCTCACTGGCTCGTACCCCCTGTCTCTCTCTCTCTCCCGGCCTGTCCTCGCGGCTAAGCTAATTATTAATGAATGCAGTAGTTTCTGTTGAACCTTGGAGAGGTGTCAGCGCTGCAGTCACTGAGGGTTAGGAGATCCTGACATTTAAGACAGGGATGCATGAAAATACATGGTCTTGCTTGAGTTGGTGCTTGTTTTTCTGCCCCCTCTCGCCTCTCCGAGATGCATGTTTTGCTCTCCCTGCTGGGCCGTCTCCAGTTGTTCTACCACTGACAAGCTGCAGGGTGGCATTGAGGAGATATCAGATAGAGCCAAAGAGTATTAATCAAGGGAACCAGAGAGGCCATGGGTCAGGAGACAGGGTCAGCCTTTTTTTTGTGACGAATGCTAATGCTAAAGCTAACACTTGAAGGCTCGTGATAGGCTTGTTGTTTGTTCGTTCCGTAGACATGTGACTCTGTTTGGTCCACTGCACTGAGTTTTCTTTGATGGCTGTTTGGCAGATTTACTGCCCTCTTTATGTACTGTCTTTTTTTATACCCTGTATACTGAATGGTACAGTAGGTCCAAGTGTCTGATGTGCTCCTTAAAAAGTGGAGTACAATTTTCTGTTGAAGTCTTGCCCAAGTTTTATGGGTCACTATAAGGTAGTTTGATTAAAAAGAATTATTAGACTCTCTCCCTCGCATTTCAGTGAGTGCTGTGCTTGGTTTTAAGTAATGGATAGTGCCTCTTGCAAAGTTGCAGAGCAAACCCTATTTTAATGAAGCAACCATACAGTAACTCAGCACATTTCTGTGGCACCACAATATTTTTTCTCTTTTTCAACTTGATCGTAGCATAAATCACATTTCCGTGAGTAACTGAGAGCGGGGGAAATAAAACGGCCTCCGAGTAAAGTCTCTTATAGTCTCTCGCCCCGGCAAAGAGAGGGAGGAAATATTACTGTTAACAGCAACAGCACCGCACAACAACCCCGCAACAGCACCGCACAACAACCCCGCAACAGCACTGCACAACAACAACCCAGGAACAGCACTGCACAACAACCCCACAATAGCACCACAAAACAACCCAGCAACAGCACCGCACAACAACAAACCTGCAACAGCACCGCACAACAACAACCAAGCAACAGCACTGCACCACAACCCAGGAACAGCACCGCGCATAGCACGACAACCCAACACTGCACAACAACCCCGCAATAGCACCACAAAACAACCCAGCATCAGCACCGCACAACAACAACCCAGGAACAGCACCGCACAACAACCCAGGAACAGCACCGCACAACAACCCCGCAACAGCACCGCACAACAACAACCCAGGAACAGCACAGCACGACAACCCAACACTGCACAACAACCCCGCAATAGCACCACAAAACAACCCAGCATCAGCACCGCACAACAACAACACAGGAACAGCACCGCACAACAACCCAGGAACAGCACCGCACAACAACCCAGCAACAGCACCGCACAACAACAACCCTGCAACAGCACCGCACAACAACAACAACCAAGCAACAGCACTGCACCACAACCCAGGAACAGCACCGCGCAACAACCCAGCAACAGCACGACAACCCAACACTGCACAACAACCCCGCAATAGCACCACAAAACAACCCAGCAACAGCACCGCACAACAACAACCCAGTAACAGCACCGCACAACAACCCCGCAACAGCACCGCACAACAACAACCCAGCAACAGCACCGCACAACAACCCCGCAACAGCACCGCACAACAACAACCCAGCAACAGCACCGCACCTCAACCCAGCAACAGCACCGCACAACAACCCCGCGACAGCACCGCGCAACAACAACCCAGCAACAGCACCGCACGACAACCCAACACTGCACAACAACCCAGCAACAGCACCGCACCTCAACCCAGCAACAGCACCGCACGACAACCCAACACTGCACAACAACCCAGCAACAGCACCGCACCTCAACCCAGCAACAGCACCGCACAACAACCCCGCGACAGCACCGCGCAACAACAACCCAGCAACAGCACCGCACGACAACCCAACACTGCACAACAACCCAGCAACAGCACCGCACCTCAACCCAGCAACAGCACCGCACGACAACCCAACACTGCACAACAACCCAGCAACAGCACCGCACCTCAACCCAGCAACAGCACCGCACGACAACCCAACACTACACAACAACCCCGCGACAGCACCGCACCTTAACCCAGCAACAGCACCGCACGATAACCCAACACTGCACAACAACCCAGCAACAGCACCACACAATAACCCAGCGCTGCAGCATCTCTCACAGTGGCTGCCTGGCTGGCGGACGGTCCACTGGGTCCTGCGCCTGGTCTGCCGCAGTGTTGAGGGGGCAACACACACACACACACACACACAGTCTCCCCTGGCTATTGAAGCCCATCCTAGCCCATCGCAGCACTCCCTCAGAGCAGAGCAGTGCAGTGAGGCAGGCGGTGAAGGGCCATGCTGGGGGACAGATTGTCATCCTCCTCTCTCCCCCTGGGAGGCCACACTGTGGCCGCAGGTCTCGCCAAGACCTGGGGAACAGCCTCCTTCCTGTTTGTGCCCTAGTTCTACCTGCAACGCTCCAACTGTCCTTCCTCTCCAACACAACCGGGGCCTCTCCGAAATTCCGGGCCCCATGGCAACATGTCGCCACGGACACCCCCCCCCCCCCCCCCCCCCCTCCTCGCCCCCCCCCCACTGTCCCACCCACGCCCCCGCTGTCGCCCCCACACCCGCGCACACGACACCACCACCTACACCCAACAACACACGGTGACTCTACCTCGTGACCTTGTGACCATCTTGCTTTCCACCACAGCTACGTCTTACTGCTGCCAAAGCTGCCCGTTTGTAAACGAGGAACAGATATAGTGTTAAAGATGAGTTTTACCATAGTGATGTCTGTGCAATTAAAACACATACATGATGTTATAACTAGACCTGCAACAATTTGTCGATTGATCGATTAGTCGATCGCCAGAAAATTTATCACCAAATATTTTTTTTATAATCGTTGAATCGTGAATAATTTTTACAAAAAAATAATAATAATAACATTCTCTTGTTCCAGCTTCTTAAATGTGATTATTTTCTGGCTTCTTTAGTCTTCTATCACAGTAAATGGATTATCTTTGGGTTGTGGACTGTTGAGTGGGATAAAAGAAGACATTTGGGGATGTCATCTTGGGCTTTGGGGAAAAGGATCAACATTTTTCACCATTTTGTGACATTTTATAGACCAAACGACTAATTAGTCATGAAAATCTTCTACAGATTAATCGATAATGAAAGTAATCGTTAGTGTCAGAGATGAGGCTGTGAAAAGCATTTTGAGTCCATTGTGATTCTCTGACTTAGAATTAAGAAAAAAAAAATCAGGAGAGAGGAGGCTAATATTTTCTCACAGCACTGGATATGAATTCTCTTATCAATATTATGGACAATAGAAATATCCTAATCAAACTTTTAACTCTTTTTATTCTTTTATCTAAAATAAATCAAACTGATATTTTTAAGAGACAATACAAAACAACAAATTAGTTTTGTTGACATTTATTATTTTACTGAAAGTGTATAATTAGCCGATATAAAAAAGAGAGATCATGCAGGAGCACAACAACAAGTGTTTATCTCGCAGAAGTAAATCAATAGTGGTTAATATGATGCAGGCGACCAATCGGAGACTCATTTCCTCTCCGAGGAAAATCTTGTTTTCTTTGTCTATGTTTCTTGTAGCATTAGAAAACAGCTCACATCACACTAAGCTCACCTCCTCCCTGTGTTGCTGTTGAGGCTTGATCATCAGGTGGAAGGCTGAATCTGCTGGGACAGTTTGGCTGGGAGACTGAAGCCCTTTATTCCACTGAAAAAATTCAACTGAAACAACAGAATGTCAATACCGTAATTCTCTGAAAAGTAACCTGGACGTCAGCTGTACATTCACCTTTCTCTGTGGAAACTTGAGGCGGCATCATCGCACAATATATATCACAAGATATTTAAGCAATATATCACGAGAGCAAGTGTGTTGTGGTGAATATATCCCCCTGATCAGTTGTTATCCCACGAGGCCGCAGGCCGAGTGGGATAACAACTGAGCAGGGGGATATATTCCACAACACACGCTGCTCGAGTGCTATATTGCTTTTATAAAAGGGTTCCAAGTATAATAATATAATAATAATAACACTATAAGTCCGACTGGCATGGTATTCTGAGAGTCAGTTGAAACACTACTGTAAGGCGGGACCTCTAGCAAGAAGATAGACATGCGGGTGATTTGATTGGATCGTTCTGGAGACTGAAGTCGACATTGGCCAATCCTGGCGCTTGCCTGGACTTTTTACAAAGCCCGACACCAGAGCCATATGCCCACACCAAGTAACGTTACGTCTTATTTAGAAATGCGGGGTTAAGAGTGAGGGCGCGCGAGAGAGGGGTTAAGACATTAGCCCGCGTCTATTCTTGTACAAAACATCATTTTCTGCGAAGTATTAGTAAAGTTATAAGCGAAGATCGATTCACAAGGATCTGAAAAGCTGTCTCCGCCATTTTGTTTTTGAGGTACTTTTAGTAAGAGAGTTGCGCCATCATGCGTCCGACTAGTGACCCTCCATACAGCAGATCAGGAGAAAGCTGTTTGGCTCGAGTGCAGCGCTGCCTTTTAGTAAGAGAGTTGCCATGGCAACCAATAACCCATGGCCATGGGTTATTGAACTCGGTTACTGGAATTATACAATGGCTGTGAACCAATCAGATTGCTTGATTTGAGAGAGCCATTTTATAAATCGTGATAACACTCCATGATGGCACAATATATATCGTGATAACACTCCATGATGGCACAATATATATCGTGATAACACTCCATGATGGCACAATGGGCTAAACCATTTCTGACATAACTCAGGGGTGTGTTCGAATTTGCGGATATTTTGCGCATGATGATATACGATCATTTCACCGCAAATTGTATACATCGTGGCCGAATCCTCTTCAGCGCGGGACCATGTTGAGCTCCACACTCGATGTGACTGTGCTTTTTGGGTGTGTGTGTTCGTCGTTGACCTCACAGTCTTGTAATAGTAGATAGCCAGTTGGTTATATGGAAGAGAAACAACAACACAGTATTATGCCAGCCAGTATGTCATCTCTGGCACGTCTTCAGCCTCCCAATAACAAGCACTGTGGTTCTGGATTGTTATGCGCTGCTAATTTTCACATGGAACACAGACTTTAGAGGCTTGTAATTATCCTTTTATTAGGGGTGGGAGAAAAAATCGATTCACCTAAGTATCGCGATTTTTAATGTCACGATTTTTTGAATCGATCTTTTATTCCAGAATCGATAATCGCAAAAGCAAAAAAAAAAAAAAAAAAAAAATTTTTTTTTTTTTTTTTTTTGTGCCCACAGTCAGGCCACTCACTGAACAGCAGGCCAGGCGCCGCCTACTGGTTTACTAGTGGTTTTATTACTTTATTAGTTAGTCTGAAGTAATAATTACACTTCAGGGTTAAAGTGGGTGCATCTTTGGGCTTCAAACGTCGGCCCATATCGGCCTGGCCTGCTTGGTATCTAATGCCCGGCCTGAATTATGATCCCAGTCCGCCCCTGTTTTTAACTATATCGCCCAGCCCTACTCATGATATATAATATACAGTCTCTAGTGTATGATTCAACTTTTCCCATGTTCTAATCTAGTGTAAAAAGCAAACAAACTGAAAAAAGAAAAGAAAAAAAGAAACAAAAATCGCAATAAATCGTAATATCGAATCGCAATAATCGTAGAATCGCAATACTTAAGAATCGCAATATATATCGAATCGGCACCCAAGTATCGTGATAGTATCGAATCGGGAGATAAGTGAATCGGCACAGCCCTACCTTTTATACGTAAACCAAAGTTGTCATCGATTTCCCAGTTTTTTGTGCACGTCTGCTAGACGGACGTCAGTGTTCAGCGGGGCCACGGCCCTGTGATAAGTCATGAAGGAATTCCTTCCTTCATCGTGCCTCTCTCTCTCTCTCTCTATCACGGAAAGAAGAAAAAGCCCCCGTAAAGGATGACTGGCCGCCCTACTTCTGCCTTCTCTGGCCCCTCCATTTGTCTAACTTTCCTGGGCCTTCCGCTGGGGCGCTGTGATTTCTGGGACAGTGACCAAGTGCTCCTGTCTGAGCTGGGGGACGTCGGTAATGTGGACAAAGTAGTTGACAGTTTGCCGCTTCCCCACGGTTGAGAGACAGAGCCATGAGGGCCACAGTAATGGACGCCCAGACCACAGACACGCAGGACAGCTCCTTGATGTTCCAGCTCTCCCTGTGTGAAAAGATCCCCGTTGACTCTGCACTTCTGGTGTGCGAGCGTCTCGATGTGTGCTTTGTCGTCTGTGTGAACGTGTGTTGTATTGTGTTTTTGCGGTAAGGCGTGTGTCGTGTATGTGATGATGTTACAGTATATTGGGGTCTGGGTGAAATTTGAATACTCTTTTCTGATTGGCTGGCAGGCGTGCATTACAACCGTTTAACGCACATGTAATTCGGCTCAAGTTTACTACACATTACTACCACATTGTTACCATGCGTAGTGTCAGCCTGTAATGAGTAATGTTAATTTACAACAGAGTGTTAGTCCTGTAGTGCTTCTGAACACCACAGGGTGGCAACTGTGCTGCAGGAAGTAGTTGATCCTTTGCATCTCACATCCGATTCGCTACTCGCAACTTTAGGCTGCGGCCGCGAAAATCTTGATATTGTATTTTGGGACAATGACATGGCTGGATAGCTTGTTGTTGGTTAACATACTGTCAAATTATATTATATACAGTTTGTTAACTGTACGCAATGTTATTGACTTTGAATCTTGCTAGCATAACGTTAGCTTTCTGCTATGAGCTGAGCAGACGCTCCCCGAACGTCGTGCCTTAAAACCATTCAACAAACACCTACCCCTTGATCATCCCTTTACTTAATAGACCGACATCAAAGCAACACAGCGCTTACGGCACTGCTGAAACCCGGGGAAGTGGGAATTCAATCCGTTTCTCATCCTTTGTAAAGGTTTCATCCGACGTCTCTGTTCCTCCATTCGTCTCAGCCCACCCGGACTTGATTGATCTGTAGCAGAGGCTGAGTGGGACCTGACATTTCTCAGTGATGTGTAAAAAAAACATATTGTGTTTGCTAAGAGGAAAAGACAGAAAGAGGCTGGGTACACACAGACACACATGATATATATGATCCTCCTTCTAATATAAAGACAGAGAAAGAGACTGGGTACACACAGACACACATGATATATATGATCCTCCTTCTAATATAAAGACAGAGAAAGAGGCTGGGTACACACAGACACACATGATATATATGATCCTCCTTCTAATATAAAGACAGAGAAAGAGACTGGGTACACACAGACACACATGATATATATGATCCTCCTTCTAATATAAAGACAGAGAAAGAGACTGGGTACACACAGACACACATGATATATATGATCCTCCTTCTAATATAAAGACAGATAAAGAGACTGGGTACACACAGACACACATGATATATATGATCCTCCTGCTAATATAAAGACAGAGAAAGAGACTGGGTACACACAGACACACATGATATATATGATCCTCCTTCTAATATAAAGACAGAGAAAGAGACTGGGTACACACAGACACACATGATATATAATATGATCCTCCTACTAATATAAAGACAGATAAAGAGACTGGGTACACACAGACACACATGATATATATGATCCTCCTTCTAATATAAAGACAGAGAAAGAGACTGGGTACACACAGACACACATGATATATATGATCCTCCTTCTAATATAAAGACAGAGAAAGAGACTGGGTACACACAGACACACATGATATATAATATGATCCTCCTACTAATATAAAGACAGAGAAAGAGACTGGGTACACACAGACACACATGATATATATGATCCTCCTTCTAATATAAAGACAGATAAAGAGACTGGGTACACACAGACACACATGATATATATGATCCTCCTTCTAATATAAAGACAGAGAAAGAGACTGGGTACACACAGACACACATGATATATATGATCCTCCTTCTAATATAAAGACAGAGAAAGAGACTGGGTACACACAGACACACATGATATATATGATCCTCCTTCTAATATAAAGACAGAGAAAGAGACTGGGTACACACAGACACACATGATATATATGATCCTCCTTCTAATATAAAGACAGAGAAAGAGGCTGGGTACACACAGACACACATGATATATAATATGATCCTCCTTCTAATATAAAGACAGAGAAAGAGACTGGGTACACACACACACACATGATATATATGATCCTCCTTCTAATATAAAGACAGAGAAAGAGACTGGGTACACACAGACACACATGATATATAATATGATCCTCCTACTAATATAAAGACAGAGAAAGAGACTGGGTACACACAGACACACATGATATATACTGTATGATCCTCCTTCTAATATAAAGACAGAGAAAGAGACTGGGTACACACACACACATGATATATATGATCCTCCTAATATAAAGACAGATAAAGAGACTGGGTACACACAGACACACATGATATATATGATCCTCCTTCTAATATAAAGACAGAGAAAGAGACTGGGTACACACAGACACACATGATATATATGATCCTCCTTCTAATATAAAGACAGAGAAAGAGACTGGGTACACACAGACACACATGATATATATATGATCCTCCTTCTAATATAAAGACAGAGAAAGAGACTGGGTACACACAGACACACATGATATATATGATCCTCCTTCTAATATAAAGACAGAGAAAGAGACTGGGTACACACAGACACACATGATATATATATGATCCTCCTTCTAATATAAAGACAGAGAAAGAGACTGGGTACACACAGACACACATGATATATATGATCCTCCTTCTAATATAAAGACAGAGAAAGAGACTGGGTACACACAGACACACATGATATATATGATCCTTCTAATATAAAGACAGAGAAAGAGACTGGGTACACACAGACACACATGATATATATATGATCCTCCTTCTAATATAAAGACAGAGAAAGAGACTGGGTACACACAGACACACATGATATATATGATCCTCCTTCTAATATAAAGACAGAGAAAGAGACTGGGTACACACAGACACACATGATATATATGATCCTCCTTCTAATATAAAGACAGAGAAAGAGACTGGGTACACACAGACACACATGATATATATGATCCTCCTTCTAATATAAAGACAGAGAAAGAGACTGGGTACACACAGACACACATGATATATATGATCCTCCTTCTAATATAAAGACAGATAAAGAGACTGGGTACACACAGACACACATGATATATATGATCCTCCTTCTAATATAAAGACAGAGAAAGAGACTGGGTACACACAGACACACATGATATATATGATCCTCCTTCTAATATAAAGACAGAGAAAGAGACTGGGTACACACAGACACACATGATATATATGATCCTCCTTCTAATATCCACTCTATCCTAAAGGACATCCTAACACCCCACCTGCTTGTGTTGATGTATTTGTTTATGTTTGTGTGTGCAGCAAAGTACATCAGTGTGAAAGAACGGTGCAAAGAGCCATGTCTGGCCACTGTCTGTCGCGGGGAGAGGAGAGTTACTGGGAACGTTCAGCGGTCCGTTTGGACTGGATCTGATGTGGTAAAAAAAAAAAACAGGGCTGTAGATATATATACGTAGCGGGACTGCTGTGTGTGTTATAAAGCCAGACACCGGGCTTCTCTTCCAGTAGCTCTGCGTGGGGTCCCCGAGTCAACCGAGCCATTCAGTCATCTAAGAAGAACCAGAATTAGCCCCGCCAAATTGAAAAGCCTGCGTCTCAGTCAGCGAGACGGGGAAGAACGTCAAGTCTCTCTAGCCACCTTCTATTAAATCTTAAGTGGTTGTGTCACGTACACGATGTTGTGTTGTTCAGACACACGTCGCTGTTTGGGCGTCAGAACGGGAAACGCTTGGAGATGACACATGCGTCGTCCCCGAGGGAAAGGCGCACTACTCCCCAGTAAGTGTAAAAATAAATAAATATCCCCCCCTCTCTGAATATGAAGCAGGGTCACGGTGTTACATCAGACAAGTTGTCAGCTTTTTGTTTATTCAATGAATCCCCCAATCCCCAATGTGCCACAAATACACTCACACAAATAACACTCACACAAACACACTCACACAAACACACACACTCACACAAACACATCTCTTATGACAACCTCTATGTACAGATCTGTGCTACTGCAACACACACAGGAAGATACACTCAACACACAAACGCAGCTCTTATAGAGAGGCAAAGTGACCGCTTACTTCCTGCTTCAGCACTGTACCGGAGATTTTCATCCGCCATTTATTATTTTCCCGTAGATATGAAGTAAAATGCGTATAAAAAATACTTTTACTTGTTCAAACCAAACGGTTCAGATATATTTATAAACAGGAGAGATCGCATAACATTTCACTCGGACCAAAACGTTTAAACAAATGCGGATTTAAAGAAAATATTTTTTCGATGTCGTTCTAAGTTTTGGTCCGAGTGAAATGTTCTATCGTCTCTCCCGATTCTAAATATAGCTGAACAGTAAGGGGTGGGTGGGTGTGTGTGTGTGTGTGTGTGTGTGTGTGTGTGTGTGTGTGTGTGTGTGTGTGTGTGTGTGTGTGTGTGTGTGTGTGTGTGTGTGTGTGTGTGTGTGAAGAGAGCTGTATATTTACTATTTACAGCAGATTATTTTATGGAGACTTAAAAAAATACAGCGACACTCAAGTGTAGGGTTGAGCGTAACGGAGTAATTTGCTGAGGCACTTTTAAGTAAATAAAGTTTTAATGTATTTGTACTTTCCATTTTAAGGATTTCTTATTTTCTCAACCAAATTTCAAACCAAATATCCTCATTTCAATATTACATTCAGTGTAAATGTTCCTCATTTTCCTGCGTCTTTAACGTTGGAAACTTACACATAAAAGGCATTGGTTTTTCTCTCAATGCCAAACTACTTTTGTTGCACACCTTAGCCATCAACGCTAAGGTGTGTGTGTGTGTGTGTGTGTGTGTGTGTGTGTGTGTGTGTGTGTGTGTGTGTGTGTGCGCGCGCGCGCGCTCAGTTGACTTTTCTGCTGCTGAACAAACCAGCCACTAAATGTGTGTGAACATGTACTGTATAGTGTATTAGGAATCCAAAAATCATATTTTGCCTTTCCTCCAAATCCCATGTGTATGAAGGCCATAACAAGGTAGTTTGTCTGTAACTAACCTTCGATTAATGATTCTTTTTTAAATTAGGCATATTTTTAACATAAAAAGAGCATAGAAAAGACATTTCCCACCCAATTTTACTCCAAAAAGAATAAGTTCACAGGAAAATGACATCTCTGTTCTCTTAAAAACTCAAAAAGGAGAGTGAGAGAGAGAGAGAAGACATTTTTATAGATATATCCAGTATAATGTCTTAACAATTCTCAAAATCATTAATTGCATAAATCCAAACATACTTGAAGGTGGTTGAAAGCGATGCGTTTGTTGACTTACAGAAACAGAATCCTACCTGGTCCCAACATGAAGGCTTGTATTTGAACAGGACTATTTGCTCTGCAGAGAGAGGGTGCTATAAATATGAACATAGAGGAAGTGGCACACAAAGAGTAGTTCAGACTGGCGTGAGGAGTCTGAGACGTGCATGTGAAGGGGGCATTTTTAGAAGTTAGGTTCATAATAAATAAATAAATAGAGTTTCATAATAAATAAATAAAAAATACTGGCATTGCATTGGGCTCTTGTAACAGTCTAAATTAGCCTTACATATTCAAATCTAAGTTATACGCTTATTTATTTAATTTAAAAAAAATCACACTTTCTATGAAGGCCATGTCTATGATGCATTATGAACACATTCATAAGACATCAATTTGTAAGGCTTTATAAAACTTTATAAATGTTTATAACCATGCATGGCAGGATGGCATGATAACAAGGTTTATAAAGTATTATAAGTGCAGGACATGATGTATTATAAGTTCAGCATTCATAATTCTTTATACCTCCATGCTAAAGTGACAAGTGTTTGACAGAATCATCTTTTTTGTTTTACACTTTACTTACAGCCAGCAAATACTGCTCATAAATCCTCATAACTCTTATAGTACTATATACAATTGCTAATAACCTTATAGTGCTGTTACTTTACTTAAAGGGACAGCTCACCCTAAAATCCAAAATACATATTTTTCCTCTCACCTGTAGTGCTATTTATCCATCTAGATTGTTTTGGGATAGCTGCCTGGGTTTTGGAGATATTGGCCACAGAATTTCTGCCTTCTCTCCAATACAATGGAACTCTCTTTCCAGAAATCATGACCCGTTTACTCAAGATAATCCACAGACCTTGTTGTGAGCAGTTTCATGTAGGAACTATTTTCTTTCGACCAAACTACACCCGCTAGCTGCTAGCTAGCTAGTTCCCACATGAAACTAGCAGCAGCTAGAGCAGCAGCGAGCTATCGGGTGTAGTTCGGTCAAAAATAGTTCCTACATAAAACTGCTCGCAACAAGTCTGTGGATTATCTGTGGATTATCTTGAGTAACTGAGTCATGATTTCTGATAAGAGACATTGCTGTTGAGTCTTTCATTTTTTTTGGCACTTTGAACACCCGAAGCCGAGTGCCATCCAGTTCCATTGTATTGGAGAGAAGGCAGAAATCTCTACGGCTGATATCTCCAAAACCCAAACTAACTAACACAAAACAATATAGATGGATAAATAGCACTACAGGTGAGAGGAAAAATATGTATTTTGGATTTTAGGGTGGGTTGCCCCTTTAAGCATATGCCCACCACTTATAATACTATAATACACCTTGTTATAAGTTGTCATGCATAATTATAAGCATTGATAAAGAGCCATATGAAGCCTTATAAATGCATTGTAATGTCTTATGAGTGTGCTGCTCATAATGCATTTATAGACACGACCTTCATAGAAAGTGTTACCAAAAAAGGTATTTTGTGTACAGTAGCTGAGGGCTAAAGCAATATCTTACTAGTAAGTGTGACACATTTCAAGCTGCCCCCTAGGAGCCCTGCAAATGAGTTGTTTTGTTCCATATAGGAGACATAAAAAAGAGAGAGAGAGAGAAGGGGGGGGGGGGGGGGTGGGGGAGGTTAGGGAGAGAACTCCCAGAGAGGGACAGGCCTTAAGATGGAGGTCTTCCTCCCAGGACGTGACAGGCTGTTGGCTGGAGGATGCTCAGGAAGGCCTTGGCAGAGCAACAAAGACAGCCCTTCAGCTGCAGGGTGTACTTTTTCGGGCCCCAGCATCCCCTTTGGCAGCGGCACAGAGAGTGCTGGCGTGCACAGCCCCCCCCCGGCCCCCGGCCCCCACCGGCTCCAGAGACAGCACAAGGCCCCCCCCCCCGGCCCCCCGGCCCCCACCGGGCTCCAGAGACAGGGAAGTGAGGCCGCGTTGTGTTATTGACTCAGGCTGCGAGCGAGCGAGGCGGCCTGGGCATTTTCTCCTCTCGTCTGGGTGAAGGAGGGAAAAAACAAGTCTCTCTCTTTCCTTTCCTCTCCAGGCCTCTGGGGGCAGCCAGCGCTTTCATCTGCAGTTGTTCACACACTTGTCTCGACCATGTGTCTGTATCTGTGTACTACTCTAGGTGGACATATATGTCTGGGTGCACATTAGTAAAGTAACATGTTACTTGTAATTTGATTACTTTCCCCAGTAACTAGTACTGTTAAGGGGTTTCCAATTTCCAAATCGGTAATTAGATTACAGTTACTAATCCAAGTAAATGACTGCACTTCCTCCTGTGCTGTTGGCACAGCGCGGAGACAAGTGTGGAGAGGGGTCTGGCGGTGCAAGACTTTTGCGTTGCCAGAACGCAATTCCTTTTTTGGCCTATAGGGATGCAAATGAATACAAAAAGATGCAGTTTGGCTGCTGATTGTTGACTCCTGTAATTATTGTTACAATAAAGTGGATTCACTTCTAAAAGGACCTGACCAAACAGGTTGTACGTCACTTTTTTGGAATGGGGGGGGGGGGTAGCGACAGTAATATAGTAATGTAACAAGTAATGTAACTAATTACTTTTGATACCAAGCAATAAGTAATGTTATAACATTTTAAACGAGCAATAAGTAACTTACAACATTTTCTGAGTAACTTGCCCAACACTGGTGGTGCATGCATACTTTCTTGTGTGCATGTCTATGTTCCCGAGTGTGTGTGTGTGTGTGTGTGTGTGTGTGTGTGTGTGTGTGTGTGTGTGTGTGTGTGTGTGAGAGAGAGAGAGAGAGAGAAACTGCAGATAAGTCTCAATATATGGGACAGGCAGGCTAGGGGACCCCAAATTGTACCTCAATTCGACCTCTGAAAGCCTGAAACCAGATGGGATACACTTTTTTCAGTATTTTTCAGTATTCATAGCCATCACAGTAATGCTAGGAAGAGTTAGCAGCCACCTGTTTAAAACTGTGATTGAGAGGACCCTGAAGATGTATTATTTACATAGAACAGCTTCTAGAATATTTCACAAACCCCAATAATCAACACAGCTGTTTTGCTGTTGTATATTTAGCCCATTTAGATGTTTGTGTTTTAAGCGTGTTAATTCAATGAAGCTTCTGTCAGCTGACCTCAAGCTGTGGTCCATTCATACACCGGTTACTAGGGGTGTCACGATCAGTTCACGATACGATACGATACACGATATTGGGTTCACGATAACGATACGATATTTTAACAATATTTTTTTGCGATCGATATGTAAGTTGAGCGGGTATCCTCCACGCTAATTTGAGTCATTTCACCATTTTCATCCTCCGCGTCTGTAACGTCCCTCGTCTGTTCAAACAAAGCAATGAAAAGGAGAGCGAGCATGCAATCAGACGCAGATCAGTGCCACCATGTTCAGCTTCTTTTTCTCGCGATATGAGATTTCATCTCAACGATACATATTGTCACGTTTTGATATCGCGATATATCGTGGGACGATATATTGTGACATCCCTAGCGGTTACTATAGGCTGACTTCCACTTATCCCCGCAGATGTGAATGTATGTATCTGGCTTATTGGAGTCGAGGCACAAAAATACATCATATACATCAGATATGAAGGGGAAAAAAACTGCACTGAGGTTGTTTTGACAGCTTTACTAACGTCTCAAGGCAAAGGCATCGCCGTCATTCAATCCAGTAGAATTTCATTTAGCCTCGTATACAGGCTCATTTGTTTTGTTTGTTTTATACTATTGTCTCCAAGCCAACATGTTTGACTGTGAGGCATTGACTGAGGTCATCCTTCATGCACTCGTCTTCTTCTACCGTACAGTACCCTGCGAGGCTGTGTGTGAGAGAGGGCAGATACCGCCCCCTCTGTGGAGGAGGGCAAAGCATTGAGTCACCCATCCTCTCTCTCTCCCTCCCTCCAACCAGGGAGGGAGAGAGAGAGGGAGAGAGAGAGAGAGAGACATTGAGACATGATAGATAGAGCGAGTAAATCAGGCAAGGTTTGCTCCTTGAGTGAGATGTGTGTGTGTGTGTGTGTGTGTGTGTGTGTGTGTGCGTGTGCGTGTGTGTGTGCGTGCGTGTGCGCGTGCGCGCAGAGTGGGCGCCTTGCCAGGGAGGGTGGTGGGAGGTTTCCTGGAGGGGCCACGGTGTGGAGGTGGGCCCTCAATGTGGCGCTTTCAGCAGTTTGGAAGAGGGGCAGGGGAATGGCCTCCGACCCCATCTGTTTCCTGGAGATAGGGCCCTGATGGGGGTAAGTGCTCGGTGAGGGCATGTTATCCTGACAAAGGGCAGATCTCCTCAGCAAAAACAACAGAAAGAGAGAGAGGGAGAGAGAGAGAGAGAGGGAGAGACTTGGATTTGTCAGCTGAAGGAGAAACTGCAGAGGTTAGATCCTGGAAAAGAGCTTGATGCCTTTCCTTCGTCCCTCCCATAAATCTCGGACGTTTCCTCTTGTTTTTCCCATTCCAAAGTTTTGGCCTTTTGACACATTTTTTTGTTCGGGGGGGCGAGGAGGGAGGGTGGTTGGGATTACGTTGTTTTATTTAGGTAAGGAAGTTCACAGCACTTAGAGTTTGCCAGCGAGGAAGAAGTGCTCTGTAACCTTTTGAACCTGTTGGAAAGTGTTGCCGTGGTGTTTTCCATTCACATCACTGTTACGGTCCAGCAGTGTCGGAGTGTCGGAATGTCGGCGAGTGAAGTGGTTTGAATGGGGACACATTAAAGGCATTGTAATAGGAATGGAGGGCTGTATTGTCCCGTCCGATGTGATGTTCCGTGTGTGTACATTCTCTGCACCTGCTTGTCCTTGAGTGAGGTAGTTAACTGCTCTGTTCTCTTCCCCTATCCGTTTCCCTGCCACCCCCCCTACGTCAGCACATGGCACATTCCATCCATCCAGTATGGGCTGCCTCACGGCTTAGCAGCTCAAGCCACGCTGACAAATATGATAATAATGTATATTGTCTAATCTGATATGTATTGACTGATGTGCTGAGAGGTTCCATGTTTCATGGAACTCATCTATTTTGCAGTGGACGGATGCTAAAGGCGATGCATAGGCGGGGTTTAAATTGTGCATTTAATCTTCCCTTTTAGCCTCGTTGAACTGCTGCTTTTCCACCTCATTCTTTCTTTAAAGGTCATTTTAAGGCCTCTTTATTTTTCAAAAAATATGACGGTAATTGTTCAAGAAGAATAATATAAATGTTCCAATTTACCTCACACCGGGCTTACGTCTTAACGCACACACCCATTGTCTTGTGTGCGCTGGTGTTTTAAATGTCAAAGAGATTGCATTTTGAGTCACAGTGGGCTAAGCCATTACACGGCCACATACAAGGTTAATTGTCGTAAAAGCATTTCCATTTTTCCCCCGTTCCCTAATTACACTTTAAATTGCATATTTAAATGTAACTTTTTTAGATAACACCTAAGGAGAGGCATTGTTTCTGGCGGAGAAGAATGAGGTCTAAGTCGCAAAAGAAATCTTAAATTCGTACACCATTACCTTTATAATTACCATGACGATTAATACCACAGTGGCCCCACCTTTTCTCTTCAACAGAGTGAAGACAAATGAGTTGCTAATACAGTCTGACTAAACACTTATCTCTCTCTCTCTCTCTCTCTCTCCCTCCCTCCCTACCCCCCCCCCCCTGACTTCCCCTTGATCCACTCTTCTCCTCCACTTTCACACTCTCCCACCTTCTCTCTCTCACTCCCTCTGTCTCCCTCTGCTGGCCTTTCTGCAGACGGTGCCGATCTCGAGGATGACCCTTCGTGTTCTTGGCCTGCGTCATCTCCCTCCAGTAAGGACCAGACGTCTCCGGGACACTGCGAGGACTATGACTTCGGCGAGGAGGAAGGCGGGCCCGGCCTGCCGTACCCGTGCCAGTTCTGTGACAAGTCCTTCAGTCGCCTGAGCTTCCTCAAGCGCCACGAGCAGAGCCACGGCGACAAGCTCCCTTTCAGCTGCACCTTCTGCAGTCGCCTGTTCAAACACAAGCGCAGCCGAGACCGACACGTGAAGCTGCACACCGGCGACAAGAAGTACCACTGTGGAGAGTGCGACTCGGCCTTCTCCCGCAGTGACCACCTGAAGATCCACATGAAGACCCACGCCTCCAACAAACCCCACAAGTGCCCCGTGTGCCGGCGAGGCTTCCTCTCCTCCAGCTCGCTCCACGGCCACATGCAAGTGCACGAACGGGGCAAAGATGGCGGCGGCTCGGGTCGAGCCGACGAGTGGAAGTCGAAAGAGACCCGCAAATGCAGCCGATGCGAGGAGGGCTTCGACGTCCCCGAAGAGCTCCAGAGGCACATCGCCGAGTGCCACCCCGAGTGCTCGCCGTCGGAGGACGGGGGCCTGGGCGCCACCCTGCAGTGCATCTACTGCCACGAGCCCTTCAGCGACGAGGGCACCCTGCTGACCCACATCGACCAGGCCCACAGCCGCGACAGGAAGGGCCACACGTGCGCCATCTGCTCCGAGCACTTCCTCTCTGTCGAGGACCTCTACGCTCACATGGACATCCACCAGCTCCCTGAGTCGAGTAACCACAGCAACAGCCCCTCTCTACTGACGGTGGGCTACACCTCCGTCTCCAGCACCACTCCTGACTCTAACCTCTCCGTCGACAGCTCCACCATGGTGGAGACGGCCCCGCCTGTGCCCAAGGCGAGGGGGAGGAGGAAGAGGGCCGCCCAGCACACGTCGGACATGGGAGGACGTTCCTCCAAACAGCCTAAGATCTCCTACAGTTGCATCTACTGCAACAAGCAGGTGTTCTCCAGCTTGGCGGTGCTTCAGATTCACCTGCGAACCATGCATCTAGACAAACCAGAGCAGGCGCACACTTGCCAGTTTTGTCTGGAGGTTCTGCCGTCTCTCTTCAATCTAAATGAACACCTGAAGCAGGTCCACAATGCAGAGGACCACGCGGCCCTGCTCGCCAGCTTGCCTGATGCCCTGCTTCAATGTAACTTCTGCCCTGAGGTGTCAAATGACCTCAACTCCCTGCAGGAACACATCCGCTGCTCTCATGGCTTTCCCAGCCCTGTGGCCAAGGAGAGCAACGCCTTCTTCTGCCCCCAGTGCTTCATGGGGTTCTTGACAGAGGGCACCTTGGAGGAGCATGTCCGTCAGACTCACTGTGATGGGGGAAGCCTGCGCTTTGACTCCCCCCTGGCTGTAACTCCCAAGGAGCCTATTGTCGAGGTCTACTCCTGTTCCTACTGCACCAATTCCCCCATATTCAACAGTGTTCTGAAGCTCAACAAGCACATCAAGGAGAACCATAAGAACATTCCGCTGGCACTGAACTACATCAACAATGGAAAGAAATCCCTACGCACCCTCAGCCCCTGTTCTCCGATATCTGTGGAACACACGGCCTTGCTGAAGCAAAGCGGCTTGGCCTCGCGCAACACCAGTGAGTTCATCTGCAACCAATGCGGGGCCAAGTACACCAGCCTGGACCTTTTCCAGACTCACCTCAAAACTCACCTGGACGGCCTGCAGCCTCAGCTCACCTGCCCACAGTGCAACAAAGAGTTCCCCAACCAAGAGTCCTTGCTTAAGCACGTGACAGTCCACTTCACCATTACCTCCACGTACTACATCTGCGAGAGCTGTGACAAGCAGTTCACCTCGGTGGACGACCTACAGAAGCACCTACTTGACATGCATACCTTTGTGTTTTTCCGGTGCACGTTGTGCCAGGAAGTGTTTGACTCCAAGGTGTCCACGCAGCTCCACCTGGCCGTGAAGCACAGCAATGAGAAGAAGGTGTACAGATGCACCTCCTGCAATTGGGACTTCAGACACGAGACGGACCTGCAGCTGCACGTCAAACACAGCCATCTGGAGAACCAGGGTCGCGCCCACCGCTGCATCTTCTGCGGGGAGTCCTTTGGCACCGAGGTGGAGCTGCAGTGCCACATCACCACCCACAGCAAGAAGTATAACTGCCGCTTCTGCAGCAAGGCCTTCCATGCCATCGTCCTGTTGGAGAAGCATCTGAGGGAGAAGCACTGTGTGTTTGAGGGCAAGGCCCAGAACTGTGGTGCCAACGGCTCTACTGCAGGAGGTGGAGAAAGCCATGCTAAAGAGGAGGTGGAGCTGCAAGGCCTCTTGACAAACAGCCATGGTCCCGGGCCAGTAGGAGGATCTGTGATAGAACCCCATAACAGCCGTGATGGAAGTGAAGAAGAGGTGGACACTGCAGACCCCATGTTCTCATGTGACATCTGTGGGGCATCTTACACCATGGACTCGCTCCTCACTAACCACCAGCTGAGGGACCACAATATCCGCCCTGGGGAAAGTGCCTTGATGAAAAGGAAAGCAGAGCTGATCAAGGGCAACCACAAGTGTAACGTCTGCTCGCGCACCTTCTTCTCTGAGCCCGGGCTGAGGGAACATATGCAGACCCACCTTGGGCCTGTCAAACACTACATGTGTCCCATCTGCGGGGAGCGTTTCCCGTCCTTGCTCACCCTAACGGAGCACAAGGTCACCCATAGCAAGAGTCTGGACACTGGCAGCTGCCGCATTTGTAAGATGCCTCTTCAGTGCGAGGAGGACTTTCTGGAGCATTGCCAGATGCACCCTGACCTGAGGAACTCCCTGACAGGTTTCCGCTGTGTGGTCTGCATGCAGACGGTCACCTCCACTCTGGAGCTCAAGATCCACGGCACCTTCCACATGCAAAAGACGGGCACCATGTCCACCAACCACCCCATCGGCCGCAGCACCATCTCTCATAACCAGCAGCCACTCCACCTCCAGAAGTTCTTCAAGTGTGCCTCCTGCCTGAAGGATTTCCGCTCCAAACAGGACCTGGTGAAGCTGGACATCAACGGGCTGCCGTACGGCCTCTGTGCGTCCTGTGTCGTGACGGCGGCTGGCTCCAAGAGCTCCAGCCCCACGGTGAACGGAGGGCGGCAGCAGCAGCACGGCGGAGCCACCACCCCAGCAACAACCACAGCCACATGGATCCAGGGGGAGAGTCTCAGCCCTGGGGAGGGGAAAGGCAAAGCCGCCTCTTCGTCGTCTTCGTCCTCCTCCACGTCCTCGTTGTCCGCCGCCAAGACACGATGCTCCAGCTGCAACGTGAAGTTTGAGTCTGAAGCCGAGTTGCAAAACCACGTCCAGACGGTGCATCGGGAGCATGCCGGGGACAGCAACAGCGGGCAGCTCCGGACACCCCAGGTGTCGCCCATGCCCAGAGCCAGCCCCTCACAAACCGACGAGGTACTTGTAAATGGCATTGTGTTAACCCATTGATACCTGATGCAGCATTTGCGTGTATATCCCTCATTTGTGTGCGTATCCCTTTAAGACCGCGAACCGCGTTAACGCGGTTCGCGGTCTTAAAGGGATACGCACACAAATGCTGCATCAGGTATCAATGGGTTAACTGAGATTCAATAGTCCATAGTAGATGTATTATGTCATATTGTATGATCATGTTAAATCGGTACTAGAAAATTGTTTTATATATTCTAAAAAATTATTATAATTCTTGCTAATAATTGTGACAAAAAGTGACAATAATGTATATCATTATATTATCTTATAGTATATCTTGTTTCCTCTTGGTCTTATGTACAGAAGAAGACCTACCAGTGCATCAAATGTCAGATGGTGTTCTACAGTGAATGGGACATCCAAGTTCATGTGGCCAACCACATGCTGGGTAGGAAATTACTTTTGCTTGTATTTCATTGTGACCGTGGCAGTCAGTCCTGCAATCATGCTCTTCACATACGCTCAGAGAGTGCCTGTGTTCATATGGAAGTGCATTTTATGGACATTGCCCAAAACATTTTGTATAATGTAGCATAATATTAATCAATTTGGCTTTTAGGTTGACCATTTTAGGTTGCAGTCAAGGATTTTGCGTCACTGGTCATCCATACAATATACAGATCGTGAAGGAAAATTCACTCAAATTTCACACAAAAATTGAAATATTTTAAAATTTTCAAACATCGTCGGTGCATACATTTTTGAGAGTGAAGGGATGTTTGTAATAAAATATTTGACCCCGTCTCATTCAGGCACACAAGTACCGTATCTGGATCACAACACCAAATGGGTGGAATTATTTTAATATTTTGACTGCCAACTGCATCCTCAGTGTTCATCCATCTCCATCCCTGCATGCATGCGGATGGTTAACCCATTGATACCTGATGCAGCATTTGCGTGCATATCCCTCATTTGTGTGTGTATCCCTTTAAGACCGCGAACCGCGTGACGCGGTTCGCGGTCTTAAAGGGATACACACACAAATGCTGCAAATATACATAAATATACAGTAGTATGTGTGCATGCTTGTGCAGCAAAATCTCTCCACTTCAAATCAATCAGGAATGGAGGTAGTTTCAAGTAGTGGGAACATACAGATGATTGAAATAATGTTTAAATACCAGTCCAGAGTTTATCCAAACATTGGAATATGTTTGTAATTGTAAAAATTCCAAAAATCGGACACAATTATTGAAAGATATTTTCACGTTGCTACATTTTGTGTTCATTGGGCCCCTTCGGTTAGCCGGTAGATTCAGATGACTGCGATTTGGATATACAAGATTTAGCTGCATATGCTCTTGGTCTCTATACTTAAAGGGCATGGTGCAGGTTGGAGACCACATTGCATTAATATGTGGAAGGGGTATATAGCAATGGGATTTGGGGGGAAAAAAACTTTTTTTCATGACTAGTTTTTGTAACCAGCAGGGGGCACCGGTCCATTTCATGGAACTACCTTTTGTGATGTCACATGGATGCAAAATAGTCACCTTTAGGTGACAGTCACATTTTTCAGCCCAAAATATGAGGATTTCTGAGTGGTTTTATGTCTGCCCTGGTATCTGTCACCTTTTTTCACTCTCCATGACTTTGCATCCCTGTGTGTGTCAGCCCCAGCAGAACATTCTCCTCTTGTGATGTCACTCCTGTTGTTATGTCACACGCCCATTTATAAAATGCCACCTTTTCCTCCATATTTATACCCTGGGGGTCTGTGGGGGGGGGGGGATCTTTGTCTTTTTGGAGTGTTTTCACTGTAATCATGAGCCCAAAATGTCAATTCAGATTTCTTTTTAACCTGCACCATGCTCTTTAAAGACTTGTCAAATCAATTGACCAAAAAATAATAATTATTGAAACTATTACATCGTTTATCACAGAATTATTCAAATTTGCTCATTTCCCTTCGAAAGATTCCGAAACAAAGGATACTAGTAGAACACGAACCTCCACGTTTTCAAAATGTCTTCACTTTTTGGTCGTCATTGGTATGCAAGGCAGAATAATTTGCAGAGAGAGTAGACAATTGGAAAAAGAGGTTTTCTTGCCTGCGGTAAGTAGGCGTCTGAATTCCTCTCTCCCCTTCCTTTATTCATTCATTTATTCAGCTCGTTTGGCGCCTCTTTCATTACACTGCATTATCTGTTGTCTTGGGTGGGAGAGAGACTCATTGATCTGGAACCAGCCCTCCTCTCTGTTTGGGACACGCTTCCAGGCACAGGTGAATCTAAACACGGTGGGCTATTCTATCAGGACTGCTAGGCAATTCTATCAGGGAGACACTGTTTGTGCATAAACAATCAGAGGCATGTGATTTGTGATTTTGATGCTGCTGCTGCGGTGTGTGTGTGTGTGTGTGTGTATGTGTGTGAGAGAGACAGACTGGGAGTGTGTAGGTGTGTATTTTGTATTCATCTTTGCGATCTGCTCTCCCACTATTCTTCTGGGGGTGCCTAATACAGTACCATGCCAGCTTTAGTCCTTTCTCTCGCACAGGCAGGCACGGAGCACACTGGGAGGGTAGAAAACAAACCCCCCTACTGGTTGCTTTATGTCTTTCAGCCACACAGGCACCACCGTTCCTCCATAATAGTGGAATCTCAGACAGCTTAGGATAACAGGAGGATAGGTGATTGGGTTATGGTCTGATGTCTTACTTCTCTGATATTTCATTGTTTTTGTTGTTTTATTTTTCGACGCCATCGTGGGTTTCATCGATTTCCCTCGAAAAAGGATTTCTGTCCGTTGTTGCATTTGTTTTCCGTGTGGCCTGTAAATTAAAGAGAGAGAGGGATATTCGTAGACATGAAAATGGGGTTGAATGATAGATGGAATCACAGATGTGATCACATCAAAATAAACAATTTAAAAAAAAACGAAAATAAAAAATCTGAAACATAACTGAAGTAGGTATAAGAAAAACATCAGCGTTGTGTTGTGACACCAACGCTCATCCGTCAAGTATTTGAATGCTTTTATGCTGAGAGAGATTTTGCAATCGCTCCTCTCATTGTGGAGAATGGGGTTAAAATTTGCAGCAGGCTGTAATCACTGCAAAGCTAATTTGGGCCAAAAACACACAAAAAAAAAAGTGATTTGGAAAAGCTCTAAATACCTTCTCCTTCTCCCTGGAAAAAAAACGAGGGGACACTTTCTCCTTTTAATGGCCATCTGCACAGGAGAGGGGAAACAGGGGGCTGGGGTCATCTCCGCTCAGCTGTCAGCGTTATTAGCGTAGGTAATGGAGCAGACGCTGGATTCATAGGGGTGTTGTTTTCATCCGTGGCCCGCTCCATGGTGTCAGCTCACACTGATAACTCTATATATAGTGATGTGGCGTGACATAACCATAGTGCTAAGTGTATGGAACAACAGAACCTGAGCCCGGGCCCGGGCCCGGCTCGGCTCACCCACACGAGTCCATCTTAGCTAGCTGCTGCCCCCCTTTGTAACACAATCGTCTTCCCTAAGCCAAGTGCACTCAGCCTGCCTCCTCCCCTCTCCTCCTCCTCCTCCTCCTCCTCCTCCCATCGGGGCCCAGAACCTCTTCTGTGTGACTGCCAGCGCATTTTGATGCATGGGATATTACACTGGGACGATGACGGGCCCGGGTCCGACAGAATAAAGCACAGCTCTGGTGCCGAGCTACTCCACATTTACTACGGTAATGGAGGGGAATGAAAGGGGGAGGAGGGGAGGGCGGTGTCCACGGTGGTGGTGGGTGCAGGAGAGAGAGGGGTGTGTTGCTGCGGACGGACCGGACCCGAGCCAAAGCCTGTGTGAACGGCCCCACGTGTCTTAAGATGGAGGCCGCAGCCTGCTAGGGCCCAGATGGATCAGTACACATTTGCTGTACAGCTGGTGGCTCTGTTTGGGGACCTGGTGTGATGCTCCTATGGAGAAAAAAATGATATCGCCACCATCCGAGGAGCAATTTAATAGCAGGCCAGAAGACAGCTGGCCACTCTTTAGTTTGGACTTTTTTTGGCACGGCACACTTACAGAATTGAGGGTGTCCGATTTTTCTCCAGAGACACCCAGATTTATACGGCTTTCAGCTGTCGGAGTCGCCGTCAAATCCCTTATTTCTATTTTTCTTTTGTGTTTTGAGATTAAAAAACAAATCCCTCCGTCAGTGTCAACTATTCGCCGTCGCCGTCATCATCATCATGCTGCTCTTACTGACATTTAGGACAAGATATTTTCAAATGACAGTGCTGCTGCGGTGGTGGCAAAGTTCTCTGTTTAGCGAGAGAACCTTTTGAAGGTCTTTCATGGTCACAAAAGCCTGTTTGGGTTTGATCAGCACGGCTCCATGCCGCCCCAGTGCGTCACTTTGACCCCGCTGTGAACTCTGACATTTGGAGCCCTGTGTGTGGGGGGGGGGGGGGGGGGCACGTTTGGCCCATTTATCGCTCCGTTTAAAACTGTCCCCGTGTGGATGTTCTCACAGGCTGGACATGTTCTGAAGCACACAGGGACTCTCTTGTCTTCCAGGCGAGATGGGTTTTGGCTTCTCCGTTAATATATCTGCTTTCAATCCGACTCTGGTCTCGCGCTCCGCTCCGTTCCAAGCAGCTCCCGCCAAGGTGGCAGTGCTCAGAGAGGACAATCGTAAACAAACAAACCGAGCACATCGCAGAAAGTGCTTTTGGGGTCACCTCTACGGATCTTTTGGGTTGGTGACAGCAGCTGAGCCTGAAGCCAAGTCAGGGAGGAGCCTTCTCTCACAGAGAGG
>NC_139639.1:5204047-5206547 GCF_964638095.1 Poromitra crassiceps
AGACCGAGCCCGGTTTGTGGCACAACAGAGTTTGGGGTCAACCCTCCCTATGGCCTGATAAGTGTTGACTGTGGAGAATGCCAGCTGCTCTTTGTGATTTATTTATTTATTTTGATTGTGTTGTTCATTGGCTAAACTGGCCAGCAGTAAGCCTGGCCTCGGGCCAAGGCAGGAAGGGATTACTCCCCTAGTGGACCGGTCAACAGTAGGGAATGCACAAAGGGAGGACTGAGTCGATACCGGCCTGTGTTCAACACACCATTAAAAGATCAGGGCGAAGAAATGGAACAGGCGCTTGTCTTGTTTCTCCAGAGCTGCTTTGAAAACAGCGAGAACATACAGGAGTTCACCTGCTGATCAAATGGTCACAGATCAACCATGAAGAACACGCGGTGGCAACAGCAACAGCATCTCAATCATCTGAGATGAAGTGAATTCGTCCGTTGCTCATCTTCGGGGGGCGTTCAACACCATTACAGTACACAAACAAAGAGTGGAGTAAAAACCAGAGTGCTGAGCATGCAGGGTAGTGCAGCGGTAGATTCCCTGCCTACCAAACACGAGGGTTGCAGGTTCGAGCCCCCGTGTTACCTTCCGGCTTAGTCGGGCGTCCGTACACTATAGAGAGGCAAAGTGACCGCCTATACTTCCTGCTTCAGCACTGTACCAGAGATTTTCACTATTTATTTTCCCATCCACATTTCGTAAAATGCGTATAAAACTAGTTTTACTGGTTCAAACCAAACGGTACAGATATACTTAGAAACAGGAGAGATCGCATAACATTTTACTGGGACCAAAATTAAAAAAATGCGGGTTTAAAGAAAATGTTTTTTCGATGTTGTGAAATGTTCTATGGAAATGTTCTATGGTCTCTCCCGATTATAGCGTTAGCTGAACCGTTTGGTTCGATGAAGTACAACTATTTTACAAGCATTTTACAAAATGTCTATGGGAAAATAAGTGGCGGATGAAAATCTCTGGTACAGTGCTTAAGCAGGAAGTGACGTTCCACTTTGCCTCTCTATACAAGGGGATAGGGGAGGGAAAAAACGTCTGAGTGCTATCAGTTCACCTGCAGGAGTCTGGCGTGTAGAAGGAGAACCCTGGATTCTTTGTGTTGGGATCATTTTGGTGACGTGCGTCCTCATGCGTTAATTAAATTCCTGACTGATGAGTAGGAGTGCTGCGCGGGTCTCGGTGGTTTTGAACACTCCCCGTGCCCCACATGCACACAGCTATGCAGACTGGTGTCGTGCCACGAGCGCTAAGACAGCATCTCAGCACAGGAGGGATGAGACAGTCCTCAGAGCCAGCGTGGAAGGAGACTTTAGGACTGTTCCTTTGCCTTTTGTTTAAGAATGTTTCATCTTCTCCATAAGGTTCAACATTTTAAGGAAAAACATAAGCACAAGATTTAAGGGTGTTTTGTTGCAGCCGATTCTATTTTATGGACACCTTAACTCGGACTCTAAGGGAAATCTTAACCTACGGTGCTTTGTGCAACTGGGCCCTGATCAATTTGCTTTGAACTTGCCAGCTCTGCGCTTGTATAACATGTCCACTAGCTTTCCTTGTTTATGACTCCTTTACAAGGCCCAAGCTTAAAAACTCATGATTGGTCCCTCAGCCTTCTAAGCAGCCAGTAAACCCCGGCTTTAATGCTACATGCTGGATAACACCCCGGGTTTAATGCTACACGCTGGATAACACCCCGGGTTTAATGCTACATGCTGGATAACACCCCAGGTTTAATGCTACATGTTGGATAACACCCCGGGTTTAATGCTACATGTTGGATAACACCCCAGGTTTAATGCTACATGTTGGATAACACCTCAGGTTTAATGCTACATGCTGGATAACACCCCGGGTTTAATGCTACATGTTGGATAACACCCCGGGTTTAATGCTACATGTTGGATAACACCCCGGGTTTAATGCTACATGTTGGATAACACCCCGGGTTTAATGCTACACGCTGGATAACACCCCGGGTTTAATGCTACATGTTGGATAACACCCCGGGTTTAATGCTACATGTTGGATAACACCCGGGTTTAATGCTACATGTTGGATAACACCCCGGGTTTAATGCTACATGTTGGATAACACCCCGGGTTTAATGCTACATGTTGGATAACACCCGGGTTTAATGCTACATGTTGGATAACACCCCGGGTTTAATGCTACATGCTGGATAACACCCCGGGTTTAATGCTACATGCTGGATAACACCCCAGGTTTAATGCTACATGTTGGATAACACCTCAGGTTTAATGCTACATGCTGGATAACACCCCGGGTTTAATGCTACATGTTGGATAACACCCCGGGTTTAATGCTACATGCTGGATAACACCCCAGGTTTAATGCTACATGTTGGATAACACCTCAGGTTTAATGCTACATGCTGGATAACACCCCGGGTTTAATGCTACATGTTGGATAACACCCCGGGTTTAATGCTACATGCTGGATAACACCCCGGGTTTAATGC